>NC_069504.1:385970723-386270723 GCF_027579735.1 Bombina bombina | reverse complement strand
ACAAGGAGATTAGATAGAACTGCAATCTTACAAACTAAGAAAGAAACATCGAAAAATGACTTGACATCAAACAGTAGGGATAGTCTATTTATCACCCAATACAATAACAATCATCACAAAATTCAAGATATAATTAGCAAGCATTGGCATGTCATCTTGAGGGATCCCATTTTAAAAAATATCCTCCATGACAAACCCAAAATAGTTTATAGGAGAGCGCCTACCTTATGCAACAAACTAGCACCAAGTAAAAGGGTCAAACATATAAAAATTAAAAAACTAAACATATCACAAGTATAAAAAGAATATTTGGCCTAACAGGCGTTTACAAATGTGGCAAAACTGGCTGTGGCTTATGTAGATTTATCAAATCGGGCTTGAAATCTTTTAAATCAACAGTCACAGGTGAAAATTTCAACATCTCTGATTTCTTAAATTGTGAAACCAAGTATGTGGTATATGTAATAGAGTGCATATGCGGCCTACAATATGTAGGCCGTACGACTAGGACCAGTAGGATCAGATGGGGGGAACACTTTCGCAATTGTAAGAACTGTAAAAAAAACAAAATCAAACATAGCATTCCCAATCACTGTCTACAGAAACACAATGGAGATTCAGAAATATACAGGTTTTATCCTATAGATTTCATCCCCATATCTACACTAGATTAACTAAACTCAGACAACGCGAAACCTTTTGGATTTATAAATTAAAGACACTTTATCCATCAGGTCTTAATGCGAATCTTGATTTAGCAGCCTTTAATTAAATTTATCACCATCATTACAAAGTTTTTTTTGTTTTTTTTTCAGACATACATATAGGTTGAGTTGAATATGATTAATTAAATACACTTTTAATATTGAGAAGAATCTGTTAAGCACTGACCATAATATGTTTTTAGATACAATTCATCTTCTTCGAGTACACTAGATCAATATACCTCCTAAGAATAACATTCCATCATTTTCAAACCTTGTGTTCATATTATAGATAGATGCTGGTTGCCCAAAATTACAGAAACATCTCTACTCGCTAACTTGATTTGTGAGCATCAAGTAGTTCATATATTATCACAACACCATTGTAGTTATATCTTATGTTTTATGATAGGACCCATAGAAGGCCAGATAGCAGATGAATTGAACCTACAATACATTATCATTTTGCATACATCTAAATATCCAAACTAACATTGGTACCACAGTTTGGTCCGACTTTAAGTGTGAAAGAGATTACATGAGATCTTAATCTCTATATACTATTTCTTATGAGTTCCATCACAGTTTTATTCTTGCACAATTTTTAAATACCCGAACAAACATCATTACTACAATTCCACCTTACATATTTTTTGTATGTCTAAACAAATATTATTATCAATGGTTAGTTTAATCTCTACTTGGTATACCAACGAGATTTTACGATACCAAATAAGCGAGGTTTCATGAGTTCTAACAAAAGATACAGTCTGTTACCTCTCGCTTTTTCTTTTTTCTTTTTTGCTGAACCAAAAATATTAAAAAAACTTCCCAGAGAATAAATATTAAAAAACTTCCCAGAGAATATCACATACACTCACATACAACATTGAGAATCAGTTTAGATTGTATCATCTGTAAGAGAGCATTGTTTCGGTTGCTAGAATTACACTACCATAATTTTGTTTCGAGAAATCTCTTTAATATCCTATCATAGATTTATATTAAAGTTCACATATTACATTAGTTAGAACCAGTAACAACGATCAATTATGCTGCTTTAACATTATAGAAGAATAGATGATTGTCGTTATGATAGATGATTGTCGTTATATATTTATTTAATTTATTAGTTATATACACTCTCAGAATATTCAATGGTTAATCGTCTGAGTTAGGATAAGAAATATGCTTTTTCCTCTCTCACACATAGTAGATTCAATAACCATCTGAGTTTATGACTAATACCGTAGTTTAAAATGATTATGAACATCAGGATTATTATATTATGTAGGTTTTTTCCTGGCATTGTTTTTATATGATTGACGTTTTTATGAAATTTTCTGAATCATTTATGATACCATTTAAATTAGACATGATTGAGTATATTTATTAATTATATATAGATTATCACTCTATTTTGTTTTGATGTATGTATTGAACACGGTGAGCATTAGTTTACATAATTTTTTTGACAACCCGCCCACATCACCTATGACCTCAAAATCTTTTAGCCATGTTCTTTTATAAATAAGTTCTTTTTATATGTATATGATATCTTGATATGTATCCTATGATCAAGATGTACCAATTATATATTACAGTCCATTTTCTGAATTTTTTATATTACCGACCTGGAACACGTATACATTTGTATCACCTATGCTTATTGGACACCTTTGAGTCTGACAACTTACGCTTTTACCTGAAAATTGTATTTAAACGTACTAATTGCTGTGCAATGTATACGCTTTTTTAAATTGCCTGAGGAAATGACCAGTGTGTGGTCGAGAAACGCGTTGTGTGTAAATAAAGCGTTTACTTTTTATCATTACTGAAGTCACTGGTGTTGTCCGGTTTCTATTTCGGAGACACCACATACAATTACAAGTTGTTCCCGACAAGAACCTCTGGTTTCAGGTGTGCTAGCTGTTGCTAGTGCTAGTGTGAGTCCGCCTGTCCAGTCTTCATTTTGAGACGCTACACCGGACACAGCCTGTTCCTGTGAAGGAGACCTGGGATACAGTGTGTTAGCCGCTGCAAGCGCTAGTCCGTCCGACAGCATTGGTCACAGAACAGTGCCTCTTGTTCTGGTAAGCCTCTCTTTATCATTATATTTACCTGATTACAAAGGTCATACTGCACAATGAGGCGCCCTCTTCTTATTTTACCATTTTAGAATTACCTTGCACCGGGTTAAGAGGAGCTGCCTGATCCAACCAGCCATTGTCCTAGAGGAATCTTCCACATCAACAATTGCTGGACATTTTTTGATGTGTTTCAAACAAGCAAGTTTCTTATATACACAAACATTTTATTGGTTCAAATTATATTAATACATTTTGTCCAGTTCATATATATACTGTCGGTATTATACTTTTTTAACACCAATCAACATTGTTACGATTCGTTCAGTTCTATATTACAGTATTAATCATTTATTATTCACTAATATCTGTTTCTAACATACATTTTTTCTTGTCTATACATTCTTAAACAGAGAGCGCTCCTCTATTAGATCTCTTTTTTGGGATCTTTAGATTCTTGCTGTTTTATGTCGCAAAATGTAAGCAGGCAAATCTTTCTCAAAATACACAATGTGCTTATTGCGTTTTGCACTGATAGAAAAAGACAGGTATATGAAATTAGAAGAAAATGCAAGGTAGGTAAAGTATGCATGAAAACAGAGCAATATGATTTGTATGTGCATCAAAAAAACTTGTTATTGGTGACGGTCGCTCTATGTCACATTTACTCTCTCCCTATGAGTTTCTTCATTCCAAAATGCTTAATTACTTTCTATGTAAGGCAGCTCACCAACCTCTGGGAATTACAGGGTCAGTTCCCTTTTTATAGATTTAAAGAGACGTGATAGAGGATACAATTTGAAACAACTTAATTTACTTCTATTATCAAATGTGCTTCATTGTCTTTATATCCTTTGTTAAAAGAACAGCAATGTACTACTGGGAGATAGCTGAACATATTTAGTGAGCCAATGACAACAGGCATATATGTGCAGCTACCAATTAGCAGCTAGCTCACAGTAGTGCACTGCTGCTTCTGAACCTGCCTAAGTATGCTTTTTATTTTTAAAGAAAACCAAGCAAATTTGAAAATAGAGCCAAATTGGTAAGTTGTTTAACCCCTTAAGGCAGAGTTTTTTTCCCCAGTTTCCATGATTAAATAACAGACAGCTAGATTACGAGTTGTGTGATATGAGTGAAAAAGCAGTGTTATGGCTCTTTTTCACTACCGCTGGTATTACAGGTGTTGTAGGTATAGCTGTACCGCACACCTTTTTGGCCGTAAGGCAACATAACTACCTTTCAAAAAGTCCTTTTTCAATGGGACTTCCACAGCGCCGGTATTACGAGTTTGCCTGTCCGGCCAAAAAGTGAGCGGTATAGCCCATAACTACAAGATCTGTACCGCCACCTGAAAGTCAGTAGTTATGGGTTTTACGCTACAAAACTGTACCATAAAACTCAAGTGCTTCAAAGTACACTAACACCAATAAACTACCTATTAACCCCTAAACCAAGGCCCTCCCACATCGCAAACACTAAAATAAAATTATTAACCCCTAATCTGCCACTCTGGACATCGCCACCACTATAATAAACATATTAACCCCTAAACCGCTGCACTCCCGCATCACAAACACTAGTTAAATATTATTAACCCCTAATCTGCTGCCCCCAATGTCATTGCCACCTACATACACTTATTAACCCCTAATCTGCTGTCCCTAACATCGCCGCAACCTACATTACTGTTATTAACCCCTAATCTGTTGCCCCCAAAATTGCCGCCAGCTAACTACACTTATTAACCCCTAATCTGCTGCCCCAATGTCGCCGCAACTATACTAAAGTTATTAAGCCCTAAACCTAACCCTAAGTCAAACCCTAACGTAACCCTAACCCTAACACCCACTAACTTTAACATAATTAAAATAATTCCAAATAAAAATTACAATTAATACTGAAATTATTCCTTTTTAAAAATAAATAAATACTTACCTGTAAAATAAAACCTAAGCTAGCTACAATATAACTAATAGTTACATTGTAGCTATCTTAGGTGTTATTTTTATTTCGCAAGTAAGTTTGTATTTATTTTAACTAGGTTGATTAGTTAGTAAATAGTTATTAACTATTTACTAACTACATAGTAAAAATAAATACAAATTTACCTGTAAAATAAAACCTAACCTGACTTATAGTTAAAAAAATAAAAAACAAATTACTCCTAATCTAATAGCCCTATCAAAATTTGGATGGGCATTGCCCTTAAATGGGCATTTAGCTCTTCTACAGTGCCCAAAGTCACTAATCTAAAAATAAAACCCACCCAATAAACCCTTAAAAAACCTAACACTAACCCCTGAAGATCCACTTACAGTTATTGAAGACCGGACATCCATCCTCATCCAGCCGGCGAAGTCTTCATCCAAGCGGCAAGAAGTCCTCAACGAAGCAGGGAGAAGTCTTCATCCAAGCGTCAAGAAGTCGTCCTCCAGGCGGGCAGAAGTCTTCATCCAGACGGCATCTTCTATCTTCATCCTTCCGCCGCAAAGCGGCGCCATCTTCAAGACATCTGGCGCGGAGCATCCTCTTCATATGGCCATCTTCAAGACATCTGGCGTGGAGCATCCTCTTCATATGGTCCCAGCCGTACACTGAAGGTTCCTTTTAAGGGACGTCATCCAAGATGGCATCCCTTGAATTTCTGATTGGCTGATAGAATTCTATCAGCCAATCGGAATTAAAGGGTAAAAAAATCCTATTGGCTGATGCAATCAGCCAATAGGATTGAGCTTTAATCCTATTGACTGATCCAATCAGCCAATAGGATTGAGCTCGCATTCTATTGGCTGATTGGAACAGCCAATAGAATGCGAGCTCAATCCTATTGGCATAATTAAAATAATTCTGAATAAAAATTACAATTAATACCGAAATTATTCCTATTTAAAAATAACTAAATGCTTACCTGTAAAATAAAACCCAAGATAGCTACAATACAACTAATAGTTACATTGTAGCTATCTTAGGTGTTATTTTTATTTCACAGGTAAGTTCGTATTTATTTTAACTAGGTTGATTAGTTAGTAAATAGTTATTAACTATTTACTAACTACATAGTAAAAATAAATACAAATTTACCTGTAAAATAAAACCTAACCTGTCTTACAGTTAAACCTAACATTACACTAAAATTAAATACATTCAATTAAAAAAATACATTTATCTAAATTACAAAAAATAATAAACACTACATTACACAAAATAAAAAAAGAAATTAAATCAGCCAATAGGATTGAGCTCGCATTCTATTGGCTGATTGGAACAGCCAATAGAATGCAAGCTCAATCCTATTGGCTGATTGGATAAGCCAATAGTTTTGAAGCTCAATCCTATTGACTGATTGCATCAGCCAATAGGATTTTTTACTCTTTAATTCCGATTGGCTGATAGAATTCTATCAGCCAATTGGAATTCAAGGGACGCCATCTTGGATGACGTCCCTTAAAGGGAACGTTCAGTGTATGGCTGGGACCGTATGAAGAGGATGCTCTGTGCCGGATGTCTTGAAGATGGAGCCGCTCCGCGTCGGAAGGATGAAGATAGAAGATGCCGTCTGGATTAAGACTTCTGCCCGCCTGGAGGACGACTTATTGCCGCTTGGATGAAGACTTATCCCTGCTTTGTTGAGGACTTCTTCCAGCTTGGATGAAGACTTCTCCAGGCTGGATGAAGATGGATGTCCAGTCTTCAAAAACTGTAAGTGGATCTTCAGGGGTTAGTGTTAGGTTTTTTAAGGGTTTATTGGGCGGGTTTTATTTTTAGATTAGGTACTTTGGGCACCGTACAAGAGCTAAATGCCCTTTTAAGGGCAATACCCATCCAAATACCCTTTTCAGGGCAATGGGGAGCTTAGGTTTTTTAGGTAGGTTTTTATTTGGGGGGGTTGGTTGTGTGGGTGGTGGGTTTTACTGTTGGGGGGTTGTTTGTATTTTTTTTTTAAAGGTAAAAGAGCTGATTTCTTTGGGGCAATGCCCCACAAAAGGCCCTTTTAAGGGCTATTGGCAGTTTAGTGTAGGCTAGGGTTTTTTATTTTGGGGGGGCTTTTTTATTTTGATAGGGCTATTAGATTAGGAGTAATTCATTTTTATTTTTGATCATTTAATTTATTTAATTTTATTGTAATGTTAGGTGTTAGTGTGAGGCAGGTTAGGTTTTATTTTACAGGTAAATTTGTATTTATTTTAACTAGGTAGTTAGTAAATAGTTAATAACTATTTACTAACTAATCAACCTAGTTAAAATAAATACAAACTTACCCGTGAAATAAAAATAAAACCTAAGATAGCTACAATGTAACTATTAGTTATATTGTAGCTAGCTTAGGGTTTATTTTACAGGTAAGTATTTAGTCTTAAAGGGCCACTAAACCCAAAATCTTTCTTTCATGATTCAGATAGAGAATAGAAATTTAAACAACATTACAATTTACTTCCATTATTTATTTTGCTTCATTTTTTAGATACCCTTAGTTGAAGAAAAAGCAATGCACATGGTGAGCCAATCACACGAGGCTTCTATGTGCAGCAACCAATCAGCAGCTACTGAGCATATCTAGATATGCTTTTCAGCAAAGAATATCAAGAGAATAAAACAAATTAGATAATATAAGTAAATTAGAAAGATGTTTAAAATTGCATTCTCTTTCTAAATCATAAAAGAAAAAATGTTGGTGTCATGTCCCTTTAAATAGGTATTATTTAGGTAATAATAGTAAGTTTTATTTAGAATTATTTTAATTATTTTAAAGTTAGGGGGGTTAGGGATAGGGTTAGACTTAGGGTTAGGTTTAGGGGTTAATATATTTATTTAGTATAAGTAATGTGGGAGGCCAGAGGTTTACGGGTTAATAACTTTATTATAGTGGTGGAGGAGACATTGGGGGCAGCAGATTAGGGGTTAAGAAATTTATGTATGTGGCGGTGACATTGGGGGCGGCAGATTAGGGGTTAATAAGTGTAATGTAGGTGTCGGCGATGGTGTTTAGACTCGGGGTTTATGTTAGGTGTAAACATACATTTTATTTCCCCATAGACATCAATGGGGCTGCGTTACGGAGCTTTACGCTCCGTGATTACAGGTGTTAGGCTTTTTTTTAGCCGGCTCTCCCCATTGATGTCTATGAGGAAATCATGCATGAGCACGTCAAAGCAGCACTGGTATTTGTGTACGGTATGGAGCTCAACGGAGCCATATCACCCGCAAATGCCGGGTTTTTGCAAACTTGTAATAGCAGTGCTATTAAAGATGAGCGGTGACAATAACTTGCAAGTTATTACCGAACCACTCATAACGCAAAACTCGTAATCTAGCTGAGAGGTCATTTTGGTATTTTGGCTCAGTAGTGGTATCACAATAATTATCCACTTTCTTATTAAATGCACCCATTTATATTATACACATTTTATTTTAACAGATAGTGTATTGTGATACCCTATATGGGTACATAAAACAACGATACAAAGGAATGGGTGGAATTTTTTTAAAAAAAAAGTATTTTAATTTTGCAATTTTCTTAATAAATCATTTCTACAAAACTTATAAATTACGTTTTTAATTTAACACTTTTATCACCAAGGGAAGAAAATAACTTTTATATAAATACTGTACATGCTCACAGTGGGCCTGATGATCAACAACTCACTGCTATGGAGAGAAAACACACAGAAACATTGGGATTGTTTTAGACTTATAATGTAATAAATAATAATAATGTAATAAAAGAAGACTCCTTCACATACAGAATTCTGCATATCTCTCAATGTAAATTTGTGTTTCTAAAATTCTTAGGAGGACCTTGCCGCACTTGTGGGGCTACTTAGATCATCTATCCCAGAGGTGATCAACCTTGGCTCTCCAGAGGTTTTGGAACTACATTTCCCATGATGCTCAAACACTTTAAGCTGGCTGAGCATCATGGGAAATGTAGTTCCAAAACCTCTGGAGGGCCAAGGTTAATCACCCCGATCTAGCCTGAGTTGAGAGATTTAGATCCTCGGGTCCAGAGAGAGAGAAGGAGAGTGGTCAAGAAAAGACATTGTTAAACATTTTTGATCACTGTTACTGGCTGTCACCTGACCATGGGGCACATTATTGGGCACCACTAGTCTGCTTCACTCCTGAGGCATCCAGTGATAGACCAGTGAGCCTGATACCAGAATGCATTGCAGCATGCGAGTATCTAGGCTCTATTTTAAGTATACAATCACAATGACTGGCTGTCACAGTGATTGTATACACAGTAACAGTCATATTTGACTGTACTGCTGCTGGATAGCATCACATGCAGGAATCCAGAAACAGCATGTGATACATGCTGTTTACAGCTTGTATCTCATGTAATGAAGGCACCGCATTGTCAGGCATTTGATCTCAGGCACTGCATGTCCCTGCAATTTTCTAGCCTTAGGTGCCCCCCCCCCAATGATATTTTAACAATGTGCCACTTGTGAGGCATGCAGAAGTAGTAGCATGGTCACACCACTGTAGACAAGACCCACCGTAGGAGCCCATAGTACAAGGTACAGTGTATGTCCTTAAAGGGACATGAAACCCAAACATTTTATTTCATGATTAAGACAGAGAATATAAATTTAAGCAACTTTCCAATTTACTTCTATTATCAATTTTGCTTCATTCTCTTGGTATCCTTTGTTGAAGGAGCTAGCTGAACACATCAGTTGAACCAATGAGAAGAGGCATATGTGGAGCCACAAATCAGCAGCTAGCACCAAATAGTGCATTGCTGCTCATGAGCCTATCTAGGTATATTTTTCAACAATGGATAGGAAGAGAACAAAGTAAATTAGATAAAATAAGTAAATAGGAAAGCTGTTTAAAATTGAATGCACTATCTGAATCTTAAAACACTTTTGGGTTTCATGTACATTTAAGGTCTTTATAAATTGCATGCTCAGTCTGAAATATGAAAGTTTAATTTTGACTTGACTGTTTCTTTAAGTTAGGTCTGCCCAAGAAAACCTTTGTGTATAAGTTACCTACTAAAAAATTGCAGAAATTCAGTTTCTAAAGTAAAAATAGTAATTTCAGCTGCTTAGATTAAGCTAATAGTCTTGCTGCAAGAATATTTAATATTTTTCTATTTTATTTTGCAGTTAACATAGATGATCCCTCTCATCCCAAAACAGTTATTTTAAAGATAGTTAAAGGGACACTGAACCCAAATTTTTTCTTTTGTAATTCAGAAAGAGCATGCAATTTTAAGCAAATTTCTAATTTACTCCTATTATCAATTTTTCTTCATTCTCTTGCTATCATTATTTGAAAAAGAAGGAATTTTAGGTTTTTTTTCGTTTCAGTACTCTGGACAGTAATTTTTTATTGCAGGATGAATTTATCCACCAATCAGCAAGGACAACCCAGGTTGTTCACCAAAAATGGGCCGGCATCTAAACTTACATTCTTGCATTTAAAATAAAGATACCAAGAGAATGAAGAAAATTTGATAATAGGAATAAATTAGAAAGTTACTTAAAATTCCATGCTTTATCTGAATCACGAAAGAAATTTTTTGGGTACAGTGTCCCTTTAAAAAATAGCTTATAAAAATTACAGACACACAGTCAGATGATGATATGCAAATATGGAGACTCCAACAAAAAAGACGAAACAGTTAATTAGGAAGGTTAAAGCTCTTGCAAAAGAGAAGTTAGCACAGTCAGTAAAGCATGGGGACAAAACATTCTTTAAATATATAAGTAAAATAAGAAAAAATAAGGTTGGAATAGTAAAACTGAAAACAGTTGATGGTAGAATAATAGAAGGAGATAAGCAAATTGCAGACTTTCTCAATAATAATTTCTCTTCTGTTTTCAGAAAAGATTGTGAAGATAGAGGGGCCGATTTATCAATGCTTCAACTGATAATACGCTGGAATCTCGCGTCATATTAGACGTCAAATGTTGAAATATGTGACATAATATACGCTCCCACGATATCAATATATATATATACAAGTATGTGCAAAGATATATGTACAAATTCTAGCATTAATAATCATTTAAAAAAAGGCATATCATGATTTCTAGAAATACAAATACAATTTCATATATCAGGTTTTTTGTATAAAAATAAAAATAAAAAAAAATAGCTTTCTATGAGATATTATTGTTTTATCAGGTATAAATCCAGCTAGTTCTTGGACATTAACAGATGAAAAATAAAAGATTAGCTTTAGAGAAATGTGCTTGTTCATAGACAGTAATGAAATGGTATAAATAAAGTTGGAAAAAACAGAATATCTGCAACATCGATGACTCTTATTTATCAACAGTCCGATGCTCATCACGCCGTACTTGACACACGTGTTTTTGACAGATTTTGAAATAAATAAAGCCGTTGTATGTAGATTCATGGCAGCGATATCTGGCAAGCGTATTGACTGACTCCAGCGAATGGGTCGAGAGTGACGCAATTATAAAACGGCCCCAGAATGTCTACATTAAGGGATGCTACGAAAAAATAGAAATGAGCTTAAAAGTAATCTTTTTAAAGAGGATGAGGTTTTGTTGGCATTATCAAAACTAAATGTAAAAAAGTCAGTGGGACCTGATAACTTCAATCAGTGCTAACTTCCCCATTAACAGTCAACACCAGAATTTTTGTTGTTTAAAAAGATAGATAATCCCTTTATTACCCATTCCCCAGTTTTGCATAAGAAACACAGTTATAATAATACATGTTTTTCCTCTGTAATTACCTTATATCTAAGCCTCTGCAGACTGCCCCCTTATTTCAGTTTATTTGACAAACTTGCATTTTAGCCAATCAGTACTCACTCCAGGGTAACTTCACGTGCATGTTATCTATATGAAACACATGAACTAATGCCCTCTAGTGGTCAAAATGCATTCAGATTAGAGGCAGTCTTCAAGGTCTAAGAAATTAGCATATGAACCTCCTAGTTTTTGCTTTCAACTAAGAATACCAAGAGAACAAATCAAAATTGGTGATAAAAGTAAATTGTTATTTAAAATTGCATGCCCTATTTGAATCATGACTTACATAAAGATAAACAATTTAGAGGACCAAAATCAACATGGTTTTACTTAAGGGAGATCATGTCAGACTAATCTAATTGACTTCTTTGATTATGTAACAAAAATATTAGACAAGGGTGGAGCAGTTGTAGCATATCTAGATTTCAGCAAAGCATCTGACGATGTCTCACACAACAAACTAATTCACAAACTGTATCTCCTTGGTCTAGACTCAAAAATTGTGAACTGGGTAGAATGCTGGCTTAAGGACAGAAAACAAAGTGTCTTAGTAAATGGAGTACATTCAGCAGAGGCGGCTGTTACTAGTGGTATTCCTCAGGGGTCAGTTCTGGGGCCTGTTTTGTTTAACATATTTATCAGAGATAAAATTATCAGAGATAATTAGCAAACGGCTACAGGGGAAAGTATCTCTGTTTTCAGATGATACAAAAAATTGTAATAGAGTAGATGTTCCAAGGGGGTTGGCAAAATGAGAAGTGATATACAACAATTGGAGGATTGGAAAAATGACTGGGATCTAAAGTTAAACACAGCAAAGTGTGAAATTATGCATTTAGGGAAGAAAAATCCAAATGTTAATTACAGACTCACTGACACTTTTATTGACTGTTATTAATGAGGTAGGGACTTGAAAATGATTATTTTAGATTATTTAAAATTTAGTAAACAATGTAGTACTGCAATGAGTAAGGCCAGCAGAATACTTGGATGTATTGGTAGAGGTATTTGCAGCAGAAATAGTAAGGTTCTTATGCCATTTTACAGATCATTGGTTAGGCCTCATCTTGAGTATTGTGTGCAGTTCTGGAGGCCATATCTTCAAAAGGATATATAAAAAAACTGAATCTGTGCAAAGGAGGGCTACAAAAATGGTATATGGTCTAAAAATTAAATGAACCAGGAGAGGCTCAATTACCTAAATATGTATAGCTTAGATTAGAAAAGGGAAAGAGGTGATATGATAGCAACTTTCAAGTCTATTAAAGGGCTTAGTAAAACTGAGGCTGTGAGCATTTTACATAAAAAGGAAAATTTAAGAACAAGGGGTCATGATCTCAAGCTGAAGGGTAGTATATTCAGGAGAGATTTGAGAAAGCACTTCTTTACAAAAAGGGTGATTGATTCATGGAATAAACTTCCACAAGAGGTAGTAATGAAAAACACTGTGTGGGACTTTAAGAATGCCTGGGACAAGCATAAGGCTATCCTATGACCTAAATAAGTTTATAATTTTAGGAAATATCGGGCAGACTTGTTGGGTCTATGGCTCTTATCTGCCGTCAATATCTATGTTTCTATGCTGCAGAGCCAATATTAACTATGTGTTAAATTATTTTGTGGGAGTTAAATACATAGTTCTATTCAAGTCATAGTCCAATAAGAAAATACTCAAATGCGTTCCTTTTTGCATTTTAATTCATGTATATACAGTAGATCTTTATACAAACAATTGTATACATAGCTCTAGAATGCGACCTCTTCTATTGAAATGTATATACAAAGGCTTGAATGTGAGGTCAGTTTTCGGCCCTTAAAGGGACATAAACTCACAATATTTTCTTTCAAGATTCAGATATAGGGGTCAATTTATCAAGCTCCGTACGGAGCTTGATGCCCCGTGTTTTTGGCGAGCCTGGAAACAGAAGTTATGAAGCAGCAGTCTAAAGATTGCTGCTTCATAACCTGTCCGCCTGCTCTGAGGGGGTGGACAGAAATCAACCCGATCGAATACAATCAGGTTGATTGAAACCCCTGCTAGCGGCCGATTGCACCAGCAGTTCACAAGAACTGCTGGTGCAATGACAAATGCTGACAGCGTATGCTGTCTGCATTTATCGATGTGCGGCGGACATGATACACTACATCGTAACATGTCTGTCCGCACTTTAATAAATTTACCCTATAGCATGCAATTTTAAACAAGTTTCCTACTGATTGGTGACTGCACATATAAGCCTCTTGTGAATGGCTCACCAGATGTGTTCAGCTAGATCCCATTTGTACATTGCTGCTGGCTTAACAAAGGATTCCAAAAGAATGAAGCTAAATTGATAATAGAAGTAAATTGGAACGTTGTTTGAAATTATATGCTCTGTCTGATTCATGTCCCTTTTAAACCTTATTTAAAGTCTATTTTATATTTAGTAGTAAGGTCATAGGAGAAATCTTTAGCAAATTCCTTAGTGTGAAAAAGAAATAGTATGAAACATTATGAATAGATAATGAAACTTGTTTAGAACTTTGGATATTGTTCCACATCGCAAGGCCCAGCAAAATGCTCCTAACCTTAGGGCTTCAGAACCCTGCAAGTCCTGAAGCATGGCTAGAAAAAATGTCCTCTTAGCATTTATAGAAAAGCAATACCATACTTGTTTGGCAATCTTCTTTGTTTTTCCTGACCAGTGGGGGATGAATTAGCAACCCCCTACACGTAAGCCTCATGTGAGTGAGAAAATGAGAAATGTTAATGTTGCTTTGAGTCTTAACACAGGAAGTTTGGGGAAACCACAGCTTGAACTGTTATATTCCACCTAATTAAAGATCTTATGGTTTATTTCAATCAAAATCATTTTAACACACATACACATCTTTTATTTATTTATTATTTATTTTGTTATGCTTGACCCAGGCTCCCTAGTGAGATGAAAAGACAAATTCTGTCACCTGCAAACACTGCAATTTGTTTTAAAAAATGAATTGTAGGTTACAGAAATTTTTTTTTTTACCTCTCTAGTAAGAGTGGGATTAATACAATTTTTACACATAAACAAGAGGTATTTAATGACTTTTCAAGAGGACAAGGCTGCTAAGTTAGATAACTCTAAAAATCATGCAAAATACCATGTCAAAAAGTATTTTTTAATGTATCAGTGCAAAGTATCTTTAAAATAAATCAGCTTCATGGACCTGAAAAACACTGTAAGAACCCATGCAACCCATTTACCACAGCTCCTCTATGAGAATAGGCCCAATATTTGGTAATAGTCATAAAATTCTCAGACTCACAAATAATATGGAACTATTTTACATGATAGAAAGTGATACCATTTTGAAGTAAACTGTTGATATACATACTATTTTCAGTGTCATTAGGCTTATTCCAGCATGATTGTACTTCTATATTTCTGCCTGACAAAAACGGTATTCCCATTGCTTTTGTGGTACATTACCCCTGATATTTTATCAGTTTATAACTCTCTCCGAATAGCATTATATTTATTAAAGCAAATAAACATAATTTTCAAGCACAGTCCAAATAAAATACTGTATCTGGAAAATACTAGTAATTCACATAAGATTTATACGCCCAGCTCTAACATTCTGTATAATGGCCTTTATAGTAAAAAAAATGGTAATAGTTTTAACATTTTGAATTACGATTAAGCATTTACAACTCTTAAGTGATAAAACTTATTTTATGGTAACTGGTTTCATATAATGTGGTACATAAAGCTTAAGCCAAATTTGTGAATATAAAGCACAGATGACTTTCCATTGAGATGCTAATGTGTGATAAAGCACAATAATAAGTGTATATTTTATGGGATTCCTTGCTAACCACATACTACTACCATGGTTTCCAGAATGGGGCCATTGTCCTTAGAGCATATTTAAATTAACAGATCATGACAATGCTATATTGAGGGTGATTAGGGGAAAAAAAAGTCCTTCTATATGACTGGGACAAACGTGCTTTCCATGTCACATTAGCTCATGACTAAAGGGAGATAGGATGACATTTGCCAAAAGGCAAATAGTGTTTTAGGAAATATGGTAGATCTGTAAAAGGACAGGCATCCTGGTACAATCATATTTTAAACAACTTGATCAATGTGTTTCTTGTATACTCTGGTTGTGGATTATATGCAAGAAACCATGGAATTGTTTGTTTTAGTGATACTACAAGGTAAAAAAAAAACTTTCAAAAAAATATAAAATATAAAAAAAAAAATATGTACAGTTTGTAAAGACAACGAGATGACAAATGATAACCATTATAAAAACAAAAACATAAAATGATGTTTATGTTACAGATATACATGACATATTAAGCAAAACATATGTTAATGCCACAGTGTAAGTTCTCATTTAAAGAGAAATTATATACTAGATTTTTCTTTGCATAAATGTTTTATAGATGATTAAATGTGTAGTTTTGCTTATTTTTAAATAACATTGCTCTGATTTTCAGACTCCTAACCAAGCCCCAAAGTTTTAGGAGAATACCGACGTATACCTACTCCAGCTTGCTTCTGTTTGTATAAAGGGTCTTTTCATATGCAAAGGAAGGGGGAGTGTCTGCTATTTTCCACTTGCAGTGGGTGTTCCAGTAACCTTTTAAACAGAGCTAAACTGAAAGCTTCTAAGAATGTTTTTAAAAGGTTTTATAATGGATTTTTATATCAGTCTCTTTGCATAGTATCCTTTATAGTAGTGTCTATTACATGCAGTTATATGATAATTGGTGAATACTGTCCCTTTAAGCTTTAAAATGTTACAAAATTCCAAAAGTAACCATTCACCACCTGAGACGCAGAGAACATCTAGAACATCACCAGTGACCTATTTGTTGACATGATGCCTCATCTTATTCACCACTGCTCATTTAGTAGACAATAATAAAAATGAATAGTACCATTGTACATTTATGTACAAATATGAAAAAAGTTCAATAAAATAACAATAGATTATAAAACACAATATATTCAATAGACAACATATTCAACACACAACATGAGAATTATGAAATAGTATAAACTGCAATACATATCCAACTTTAATAAGTAAGAATTTAATAACATCTCAAGTTAGTTAAGTTAATATATCTGAGTTAAACATATTTTGTACCTAGATAAACTATATACCAGTTCAGTGGCTGCTATTAACAATAATTGCCTAGAGTGGAGCTCAAAAATGTTATTGCTAAAGTGCATTCTTTACCGCTTCCATTTTTCACTCATATTACAAATCCAAAGTCATTTTGTATTGCTTTAGTGATAGCCTGGGGCAGGCTAACATCTGCATGTCAGATAGCGCAGGTGAAATCATTTCCTCACATAATAGACTTTTATAGGGGCACTCAGTAAAATGAATGTTGGATAAAGCTTAAGATGATGCAACACATTTATTTAGTTCTGGGAAATACTATTTCAATCAAACTTAAAGGGACACTCAAGTCAAAATGAAACGTTCATGATTCAGATAGAGCTTTCCAATGTACTTCCATTAACAAAATGTGCAGATCAGGGGTCAAGTCCTACAAAAAAAAGTGTGGGAACTCACCAAGATCTCCACCCCCAAAACAATTAATATTGTTGTATACACACACACTATATCTATATGTATATAATCTATACACTTTGGGGCCGATTTATCAAGCTCCGTATGAATACGATCGGGTTGATTGACACCCCCTGCTCGCGGGGCGGCATTGCATGAGCAGTTCATAAGATGTGCAGCGGATATGATGCGCTACATTGTATCATGTCCGCTCGCACTATGTTAAATATACCCCTTTGGTTAAAAGCAAATTTAATCCAATGAAGGATTAAATGGTTGCCTTTGGACCCGAGACTCCTCCTCTGTCACAGAATTTCACCCACGTAAAGGGATTATAAATCCAAATTTTTTATTTTATGATTCAGATAGAGCATGCAATTTTAAGCAACTTTCTATTATCAATTTTTCTTCGTTCTCTTGCTATTTTTATTTGAAAAGCAGGAATGTAAAGCTTACCCACCGGCCCATTTTAGGTTCAGCACCCTGGATAGCACTTGCTTATTGGTGGTTTCATTTTAGCCACCAATCATCAAGTGCTACCCGGGTACTGAACCAAAAATGGGCTGGCTCCTATGCCTACATTTCTGGTTTTCATATTAAGATAGCAAGAAAACTAAGAAAAATTGATAATAGGAGTAAATTAGAAAGTTGCTTAAAATTTCATGTTGTATCTGGATCATTAAAGAAAAATTGGATTTAGTATCCCTTTAAGATGCAATAGTCCTATTTCTGCTAAGGGGAGCTAAATAACCCCAGAGCAAGCCACACAGAAATGTAAGCACCATATGCTCCACACAGCGCGGGGTGATCACACAGCAGGACAGCTGATAGGCTTGCATTTAGTGTATTTTAGGAAGATTTACTGCCCATTACTAGAGGGTCTCACTATCCCTCTAACCAGATTGTGCTCCAGCTCCTCCCACCACCAGCATTAGCAGTGTTTATGTTCTCTCTGCAGAGGAAACTTAGTTCCACCTGCAAAAATAGTGCAGGAACTCCATTCCCATGTGTTCCCGCTCGACTTGTGCAAAGTCTTTTTAGAGTTACACTTTTTAAATTACCAGCTCCTACTAAGCACGTGAAAGAATTCCCAGAATATATGTATATGCATTTATGATTGGCTGGTGGCTGTCACATGATATAGAGGGAGTGGAAATAGATATAACTTTGAAATTAGTCAGAAAAAAATCTACTACTCATTTGAAGTTCAGACAAAGTGCTACTGCATTGTCTTATTATCATGCTTTTGTTTATTATGCAAACTTCATTTAGTGGTCCTTTAAGCATAAAAGATTTTACACACACACACACATGTGTTTATATATATATATATATATATATATATATATATACACATGTATATATATATACTGTGTGTATATATATATATATATATATATATATATATATATACACACATGCACATATACACACAAACACACAGTATGTACCATATCCTTTTAATTCTGCCACAAACCCTTTTTTAATTATTAAACCTTTGTTAAAGGGACATAATACTCATATGCTAAATCACTTGAAACTGATGCAGCATAACTGTAAAAAGCTGACAGGAAAATATCACCTGAGCATCTCTATGTAAAAAAGGAAAATATTTTACTTCACAATTTCCTCAGCTCAGCAGAGTAAGTTCTGTGTAAAAAGTTATACTCAGCTGCTCCTAGCTGCAGGTAAAAAATAAAATAAAATGAAGAAATGAACAGCAGCCAATCAGCATCAACAGTGCTGAGGTCATGAACTCTTTTACTGTGATCTCATGAGATTTGGCTTAACTCTCATGAGATTTGGCTTAACTCTCATGAGATTTCATTGTAAACTTCCTTACACTGAATAGGGAAATAAGATGAGTGTACACGTAAGCTCGCTCCTTCCGCTGTCCCGGGACAGACATACTGATTTGCTGCTTAGAAGTCCTTTACAATGGGATGTGGCTACTGAGAAACTTTTGAGGTAAAATATCTTTCTTTTTTACATAGAGATGTTCAGGTGATATTTTCGAGTCAGCTTTTTACAGCTATACTGCATCACTTTCAAGTGTTTCAATATTTGGGTATTATGGCCCTTTAAGTCTAAATATAACTTCAATCCCTTATTTCCTTGGGCCTAGATTTAGGCCTAGATTTAGAGTTGGGCGGTAGCCGTGAAAACCAGCGTTAGAGGCTCCTAACGCTGGTTTTAGGCTACCTCCGGTATTTGGAGTCATTAAAAAAAGGGTCTAACGCTCACTTTTCAGCCGCGACTTTTCCATACTGCAGATCCCCTTACGTAAATTGCGTATCCTATCTTTTCAATGGGATTTTTCTAACTCCGGTATTTAGAGTCGTGTCTGAAGTGAGCGTTAGACATCTAACGACAAAACTCCAGCCGCAGGAAAAAAGTCAGTAGTTAAGAGATTTCTGGGCTAACGCCGGTTCATAAAGCTCTTAACTACTGTACTCTAAAGTACACTAACACCCATAAACTACCTATGTACCCCTAAACCGAGGTCCCCCCACATCGCCGCCACTCGATTACATTTTTTTAACCCCTAATCTGCCGACCGCCACCTACGTTATACTTATGTACCCCTAATCTGCTGCCCCTAACACCGCCGACCCCTATATTATATTTATTAACCCCTAACCTGCCCCCCACAACGTCGCAGCCAGCTACCTACAATAATTAACCCCTAATCTGCCGACCGCAAAGCGCCGCCACCTACGTTATACTTATGTACCCCTAATCTGCTGCGCCTAACATCGCCGACCCCTATATTATATTTATTAACCCCTAACCTGCCCCCCTCAACGTCGCCTCCACCTGCCTACACTTATTAACCCCTAATCTGCCGACCGGACCGCACCACTATTATTATAAAGTTATTAACCCCTAATCCGCCTCACTAACCCTATAATAAATAGTATTAACCCCTAATCTGCCCTCCCTAACATCGCCGACACCTAACTTCAATTATTAACCCCTAATCTGCCGACTGGAGCTCACCGCTATTCTAATAAATGCATTAACCCCTAAAGCTAAGTCTAACCCTAACACTAACACCCCCCTAAATTAAATATAATTTTAATCTAACGAAATTAATTAACTCTTATTAAATAAATTATTCCTATTTAAAGATAAATACTTACCTGTAAAATAAATCCTAATATAGCTACAATATAAATTATAATTATATTATAGCTATTTTAGGATTAATATTTATTTTACAGGTAACTTTGTATTTATTTTAACCAGGTACAATAGCTATTAAATAGTTAAGAACTATTTAATAGCTAAAATAGTTAAAATAATTACAAAATTACCTGTAAAATAAATCCTAACCTAAGTTACAATTAAACCTAACACTACACTATCAATAAATTAATTAAATAAAATACCTATAATTATCTACAATTAAACCTAACACTACACTATCAATAAATAAATTAAATACAATACCTACAAATAACTACAATGAAATAAACTAACTAAAGTACAAAAAATAAAAAAGAACTAAGTTACAAAAAATAAAAAAATATTTACAAACATAAGAAAAATATTACAACAATTTTAAACTAATTACACCTACTCTAAGCCCCCTAATAAAATAACAAAGCCCCCCAAAATAAAAAATGCCCTACCCTATTCTAAATTACTAAAGTTCAAAGCTCTTTTACCTTACCAGCGCTGAACAGGGCCCTTTGCGGGGCATGCCCCAAGAAGTTCAGCTCTTTTGCCTGTAAAAAAAAAACATACAATACCCCCCCCAACATTACAACCCACCACCCACATACCCCTAATCTAACCCAAACCCCCCTTAAATAAACCTAACACTAAGCCCCTGAAGATCTTCCTACCTTATCTTCACCATACCAGGTTCACCGATCGATCCAGAAGTGCTCCTCCGATGTCCTGATCCAAGCCCAAGCGGGAGGCTGAAGAGGTCCATGATCCGGCTGAAGTCTTCATCCAAGCGGGGCAGAAGAGGTCTTCCATCCGATTGAAGTCTTCATCCAAGCGGGATCTTCTATTGTCATCCATCCGGAGCGGAGCGGCAGGATCCTGAAGACCTCCGACGCGGAACATCCATCCTGGCCGACGACTGAACGACGAATGACGGTTCCTTTAAATGACGTCATCCAAGATGGCATCCCTCCAATTCCGATTGGCTGATAGGATTCTATCAGCCAATCGGAATTAAGGTAGGAATATTCTGATTGGCTGATGGAATTACGTAAATTGCGTATCCTATCTTTTCAATGGGATTTTTCTAACTCCGGTATTTAGAGTCGTATCTGAAGTGAGCGTTAGAAATCTAACGACAAACTCCAGCCGCAGGAAAAAAGTCAGTAGTTAAGAGCTTTCTGGGCTAACGCCGGTTCATAAAGCTCTTAACTACTGTACTCTAAAGTACACTAACACCCATAAACTACCTATGTACCCCTAAACCGAGGTCCCCCCCACATCGCCGCAACTCGATTAAATTTGTTTAACCCCTAATCTGCCGACCGCCAACTACGTTATCCTTATGTACCCCTAATCTGCTGCCCCTAACACCGCCGACCACTATATTATATTTATTAACCCATAATCTGCCCCCCACAACGTCGCCGCCAGCTACCTACACTTATTAACCCCTATTCTGCCGACCGCAAAGCACCGCCACCTACGTTATCCTTATGTACCCCTAATCTGCTGCCCCTAACACCGCCGACCCCTATATTATATTTATTAACCCTTAATCTGCCCCCTCAACGTCGCCTCCACCTGCCTACACTTATTAACCCCTAATCTGCCGAGCGGACAGAACCGCTACTATAATAAAGTTATTAACCCCAAATCCGCCTCACTAACCCTATAATAAATAGTATTAACCCCTAATCTGCCCTCCCTAACATAGCCGACACCTAACTTCAATTATTAACCCCTAATCTGCCGACCGGAGCTCACCGCTATTCTAATAAATGTATTAACCCCTAAAGCTAAGTCTAACCCTAACACTAACACCCCCCTAAGTTAAATATAATTTTAATCTAACGAAATTAATTAACTCTTATTAAATAAATTATTCCTATTTAAAGCTAAATACTTACCTGTAAAATAAATCCTAATATAGGTACAATATAAATTATAATTACATTGTAGCTATTTTAGGATTAATATTTATTTTACAGGCAACTTTGTAATTATTTTAACCAGGTACAATAGCTATTAAATAGTTAAGAACTATTTAATAGCTACCTAGTTAAAATAATTACAAAATTACCTGTAAAATAAATCCTAACCTAAGTTACAATTAAACCCAACACTATACTATCATTAAATGAATTAAATAAAATACCTATAATTACCTACAATTAAACCTAACACTACACTATCAATACATTAATTAAATACAATATCTACAAATAACTACAATGAAATAAACTAACTAAAGTACAAAAAATAAAAAAGAACTAAGTTACAAAAAATAAAAAAATATTTACAAACATAAGAAAAATATTACAACAATTTTAAACTAATTACACCTACTCTAAGCCCCCTAATAAAATAACAAAGACCCCCAAAATAAAAAATGCCCTACCCTATTCTAAATTACTAAAGTTCAAAGCTCTTTTACCTTACCAGCCCTGAACAGGGCCCTTTGCGGGGCATGCTCCAAGAAGTTCAGCTCTTTTGCCTGTAAAAAAAAACATACAATACCCCTCCCCCAACATTACAACCCACCACCCACATACCCCTAATCTAACCCAAACCCCCCTTAAATAAACCTAACACTAAGCCCCTGAAGATCATCCTACCTTGTCTTCACCTCACCAGGTATCACCGATCCGTCCTGGCTCCAAAATCTTCATCCAACCCAAGCGGGGGCTGGCGATCCATCATCCGGTGGCTGAAGAGGTCCAGCAGAGGCTCCAAAGTCTTCATCCTATCCGGGAAGAAGAGGCGATCCGGACCGGCAACCATCTTGATCCAAGCGGCATCTTCTATCTTCAACCGATGACGACCGGCTCCATCCTGAAGACCTCCACCGCGGACCCATCTTCTTCCGGCGACGTCCAACTGAAGAATGACGGTTCCTTTAAGGGACGTCATCCAAGATGGCGTCCCTCGAATTCCGATTGGCTGATAGGATTCTATCAGCCAATCGGAATTAAGGTAGGAATATTCTGATTGGCTGATAGAATCAGCCAATCAGAATCAAGTTCAATCCGATTGGCTGATCCAATCAGCCAATCAGATTGAGCTTGCATTCTATTGGCTGATCGGATTGAACTTGATTCTGATTGGCTGATTCCATCAGCCAATCAGAATATTCCTACCTTAATTCCAATTGGCTGATAGAATCCTATCAGCCAATCGGAATTCGAGGGACGCCATCTTGGATGACGTCCCTTAAAGGAACCGTCATTCTTCAGTTGGACGTCGCCGGAAGAAGATGGGTCCGCGGTGGAGGTCTTCAGGATGGAGCCGGTCGTCATCGGATGAAGATAGAAGATGCCGCTTGGATCAAGATGGTTGCCGGTCCGGATCGCCTCTTCTTCCCGGATAGGATGAAGACTTTGGAGCCTCTTCTGGACCTCTTCAGCCACCGGATGATGGATCGCCAGCCCCCGCTTGGGTTGGATGAAGATTTTGGAGCCAGGACGGATCGGTGATACCTGGTGAGGTGAAGACAAGGTAGGATGATCTTCAGGGGCTTAGTGTTAGGTTTATTTAAGGGGGGTTTGGGTTAGATTAGGGGTATGTGGGTGGTGGGTTGTAATGTTGGGGGGGGGTATTGTATGTTTTTTTTTACAGGCAAAAGAGCTGAACTTCTTGGGGCATGCCCCGCAAAGGGCCCTGTTCAGGGCTGGTAAGGTAAAAGAGCTTTGAACATTAGTAATTTAGAATAGGGTAGGGCATTTTTTATTTTGGGGGTCTTTGTTATTTTATTAGGGGGCTTAGAATAGGTGTAATTAGTTTAAAATTGTTGTAATATTTTTCTTATGTTTGTAAATATTTTTTTATTTTTTGTAACTTAGTTCTTTTTTATTTTTTGTACTTTAGTTAGTTTATTTCATTGTAGTTATTTGTAGGAATTGTATTTAATTTATTTATTGATAGTGTAGTGTTAGGTTTAATTGTAGGTAATTGTAGGTATTTTATTTAATTAATTTAATGATAGTATAGTGTTAGGTTTAATTGTAACTTAGGTTAGGATTTATTTTACAGGTAATTTTGTAATTATTTTAACTAGGTAACTATTAAATAGTTCTTAACTATTTAATAGCTATTGTACCTGGTTAAAATAATTACAAAGTTGCCTGTAAAATAAATATTAATCCTAAAATAGCTATAATATAATTATAATTTATAGTGTAGCTATATTAGGATTTATTTTACAGGTAAGTATTTAGCTTTAAATAGGAATAATTTATTTAATAAGAGATAATTAATTTCGTTAGATGTAGATTATATTTAATTTAGGGGGGTGTTAGTGTTAGGGTTAGACTTAGCTTTAGGGGTTAATACATTTATTAGAATAGCGGTGAGCTCCAGTCGGCAGATTAGGGGTTAATAATTGAAGTTAGGTGTCGGCGATGTTAGGGAGGGCAGATTAGGGGTTAATACTATTTATTATAGGGTTAGTGAGGCGGATTAGGGGTTAATACCTTTATTATAGTAGCGCTCAGGTCCGCTCGGCAGATTAGGGGTTAATAAGTGTAGGCAGGTGGAGGCGACTTTGAGGGGGGCAGATTAGGGGTTAATAAATATAATATAGGGGTCGGCGATGTTAGGGCAGCAGATTAGGGGTACATAGGGATAATGTAAATAGCAGCGGTTTACGGAGCGGCAGATTAGGGGTTAATAATAATATGCAGGGGTCAGCGATAGCGGGGGCGGCAGATTAGGGGTTAATAAGTGTAAGGTTAGGGGTGTTTAGACTCGGGGTACATGTTAGGGTGTTAGGTGCAGACGTAGGAAGTGTTTCCGCAGAGCAAACAATGGGGCTGCGTTAGGAGCTGAACGCGGCTTTTTTGCAGGTGTTAGGTTTTTTTTCAGCTCAAACAGCCCCATTGTTTTCTATGGGGGAATCGTGCACGAGCACGTTTTTGAGGCTGGCCGCTTGCGTAAGCAACTCTGGTATCGAGAGTTGAAGCTGCGTTAAATATGCTCTACGCTCCTTTTTTGGAGCCTAACGCAGCCTTTATGTGGACTCTCAATACCAGAGTTATTTTTATGGTGCGGCCAGAAAAAAGCCGGCGTTAGCTTTTCGGGTCGTTACCGACAAAACTCTAAATCTAGCCGATAGTATTTTATGTGTTTTGTTATGCAAACTATCAAGTGAAAATTGTTTACTTCAGGTCTCAAAAAGCTCTCAATTTTTTTTTTTTTTAATATGCATCACTTTTGCTTTTTTAATACTTTCCATTAAAACAATTAACTAATCTTATTCCATTCCACCATTATTAAAAACTTTTCCATGGGTTTCCACACATTTTTGCTGTTTTCTAATTTAACACTGTTTACCTCTTCTGCATTCGAAGTGTGGCTGCTTGATTTATAGAAGTTGCACAAATCATGTATGCATTATTATCTACCTGGGGTAACCATGAGAAAAACTATAACAAAAAGACGGTTTCTTTTTTCTTAGGGATCAAAACTTTGAATTTAAGGAAATCAACAAATAGGTCAAAAATCCCATGCAAAAAGTGTGTTGTCAGTAATTTGGAATAGCATTTAATATTAAAATCCACCCAAAGCACCTCTTATGGACAGCAAAAACACCTTTAAATAGCTCAAAACCTACTACAGTGATTCAATACAGGAACCTACCCAATGCCGAGGTGAGACTTCCATTTTCTTTGACAGCTCTGAGCTGTGGAAGGAAATGATTATTCATAGCCAGACAGATTGATGGAAAGTTCAAAGGAATTGAGAACTCACTCTACTATGCACAAATTTCTTGAGAAAGCCATTTCATGAAATGTATGTTGGATCAGAATGAGACTGTGATGTCATCATGAGAAGGGAACAGATTTGAATTGCCATTCAGCTGAGAAATTTTGTACAAATAGTTTCCCTTTGTCTGTCAATCACCATCTGTTTCTTGCTTAGTAATTGCAAAGTTTGGGAATAAATATAGATGGGGTAGAAACAGTTACCTAGGTTCAGTAATGCAAAAAGTACATGTTTAATGAATGGAGCATTTCATTTTTTAATTAGAATCTTCATTTAACTATGGCATTTGGAATATTAAGTGAATAGAAGAAAATTGTCTGCTCTTCTTAAATGTATGTATGCATGAATGTATGTATGCATGAATGTATGTATGTATGTATATATATATATATATATATATATATATATACTATTTAACTGTTTTGCTAATGTCTTAAGATTGGTATAAATCTAATTAAATTGACATGCTAATTTTTAAGGAACTTCTTTTGTAGATTTTGCGATATGTTTACAGGGAAAATAGCTCCAAATTAAATTGCCATAAACTATTTATTGTCGTGTGAACACATGTACCTAGCTGCCGTACTCATGCAGGCCTTAACAGGGACATTACATGCTGAGGCATCACAAGTAGATTGAATGCACACACATAGCCCCCATGCATACATAGCACTTGTATCACATATATCATCCAGTGTTCCCTCTAAGGCCAGTTTTGTGAGTGGTCCAGCAGTGAAACAGATAGCAAGGGAAACCACACCTTGCAGTCTGCATTGTTTAGTGTTTGCTATTTGCTCTAATTAACTGTTTCACTGCTGGGCCGCTCACAAAACTGACCTTAGAGCAGTGCTTTCCAAACTGTGTGTCGGGACACACTAGTGTGTCGGCAGCAGTGTGTAGGTGTGTCCCTGCTTCAGCACAATTTTTTTTTCTTTTTTTTTTTTGTTTCTGACTTTCCGCCCGCCTGCTACGCATATCACATGGTTGACACGTGATTGATACCTAGGGGGACACAGATCATCTTAACCTATTGGCGCAGCTCAGTAGGAACTGAAACTATTCCCATTGGCGGCACATTGACTCCTGACTGCACGTGTAGTCTAATTAATTGGTTCGTGACTGCATGTATAGTCAAGTGAGTGGAACAGCAGTGTGTATGCAGCGTGGGCAGTAGTCAATCAGACTCACCGAGCTCTGAGGGCGGCAGCTTAAACGCTGAGCTGAAGTCAGTGGGGTTTTTTTGCAGCTAGCTCCCAATAGTGCATTGCTGCTCCTGCTCTTGATATATGGATAGGAAGTGGAAGCTTAAAAATGCTTGATGATGAAATGCGAGTGTCTTTATCTAATATTCCACCAAATATTCAGAAATTGTGTTCATCCCATCAACCTCATACATCCCATTAAATTAGTAAGTAGCTATTGGTGTTATTAAACTTTATTTAATTCTTGCACATACATACTGTTACTTGTAAATACATTTTGTTATTATATAATTTATGTATGTGTCCGTATCTCTTAAAACAAGTTAGTTTAACCTCCTTTTTGCTAGTACACCTGAATTACTGTGTCGCAAAATGATGTAGGTCTAAAAAGTGTGTCACCAACATGAAAAGTTTGGAAAGCTCTGCCTTAGAGGGTACACTGGATGATATATGTGATACAAGTGCTATGTATGCATGGGGGCTATGTGTGTGCATTCAATCTACTTGTGATGCCTCAGCATGTAATGTCCCTGTTAAGGCCTGCATGAGTACGGCAGCTAGGTACATGTGTTCACACGATAATAAATAGTTTATGGCAATTTAATTTGGAGCTATTTTCCCTGTAAACATATCGCAAAATCTACAAATGAAGTTCCTTAAAAATTAGCATAGGGTTAGGGTTTTTTAATATGTAATTTAGTTAATTTAATTGGTAGTTTGCATTAATTGTAGTATAATAGTTAGGGTAGGTTAATTAATAGTTTAAAAATAGTTTATTTTAATTCTACAGGTAAGTTTAAATTTATTTTAAGACAGGGATGTTGTAATTTTAATTTAAAGTTAGCGGGTTGTTAGGTTTAGGGGTTAATAGCTTAATTTAGTTTATGGTGATGTGGGGGGCTGGCGGTTAAGGGGTTAATAGGTTTAGTTAGTGGTAGTGATGTGGGAGGCCAGAGGTTTAGGGGTTAATACATTTATTTAGTGGCGGCGGGATCCAGGAGTGGCGGGATAGGGGTTAATAACTTTATTTAGGTTGTGGAGGGGTCCGGGAGCAGCTGGATAGGGGTTAATAACTTTATTTAGGTTGTGGTGGTGTCGGAGAGTGGCGGGATAGGGGTTAAACATTTTAGTATAGTGGCGGTGTTTAGTGACAGGGTATAAAAAAAAGTTGGGAAAAAGCTGAATAGATGCGAGATCGATGACTGTTAGTTAACAGTCCTATGCTCATCGCCCCGTACTTGGTGCGCGTTTCTTTTTGCCGGCTTTTTTCAATAAATATGGAGATCGTATTCAGTTCCGCGGCCGCAATGTTAGGTGATGTTAGGCAAACGTATTGATGCCATTGAATGCAACACAGTTGACGGCTTGATAGATATCCCCCATAATCTCCACTACATCCTGACAATGATTAGGATACTGCCTTTACGTTTCTCATCAGTACTAGTCTCCCAAAGATTGTAAGCTCCAGAGGGAGTGGGTTAATTATTTGTCTACTTTGTTTTCACAATATATCTAATGTACACTGCATTGTGTTAGAAATATGCTGAAGTACTATAAAGAAACAATAATGATGATAATATTTTGAGAAATAAATTTGCATTTAATATAATATATATAATTTTTCTTAGCTGCAGAGTATTTTGCTTTCATCTTGGTTGACTTTATTTTCTACACTTTTGACTGCTCTGTACCTCTTAACTAAAATAGATTTTTTTTCAAATGCAATATGACTAAAATAATGCTGAATATTTAGTTTATTAAGTAAGCATAATTAAATATAAAAGAAAAACAACCAAAAAATATCAACATGTATTTTGAAGTCAAGTTTTATCATGGGGACCTCGTTAAAATGTATCCTTAATGTAAAATTACCAATGGCCAATGATCAAATGAAATAATTAGCTGTATTATAACTGATGTTTTTGTTTTAACAATGATCCATTCTGTTGGAAATAAAAGTGCTTACAATTTGAACAACTTGATGACACTTTGCTTGCAATTTTTATATTGATTTAATAAGAACTGAGTGCTGGGAAAATAGTAAACGTCTTGTTTACGCAACAAATGTTGGGGGTTTCTGGGAAAGAAAAGAAAACCATGAGCATTTCTGCTATATTTTTTTGTTTATTATGCCGCAAAGTGTTGACATGAATTTTAAGTAGGTTGTGAAAACGTAGCTCTCAGATCGTTTAAAACATGCTAAAACAAAAAGGTTATATATCACTAAATACCTGATATCTCAGTTGGTAAAATGCCCTGACTACAAAAGCCTGTTCAAAGATCCAAAGGTCACAGGTTCAAATACCGACAAGGCCGACCCAGCCCTTCATCCTTCCGAGGTTGATAAAATGAGTACCATTAAATTGGGTAATAATAACAACTATTACTATTTAGCTGCCGATTTGGTTAATTCCGAGAGAAAGTGCTTTGAGTCACACTGGATGAAAGGCGCTATATAAATTCTAGTTATTATTATTAATGTCTGCAGATGAGCAGTTTTCAATGCCACAATCAGCTATCTGGTCCTATACTTAGTTTGAGCTAGATAACAAAAGTTAGCACGGGTCGCAATAAGCAATATTTCGACTGTGCTAACTTGTGAGCATATTACAAGTTGAAAGTACACAGGTGAGACTGAGTCCAAACAAAATTTGTATTTGTCGGATTAGGGTGACTGAAGACCTAGCGTAAAGTGTTAAAATTAATTTTTTTCAGCATCAAACACAACATTAGTATAATAAAATATAGTGTTACACTCATATATACGCTATCTGATTAAGGTATTCATTTAAATATTATTATTTTTTTATAAGGGTTAAAAGTATATGGTATATGACAAGGTGTTTGACTGGAAAGGGCTATAATGTATATATGTCTAAATATGTGTATGGGTGTATATATGTATATATATATATATATATATATATATATATATATATATATACATGTGTATGTGTGTGTGTGTGTGTGTGTATGTATATACATGTTGCAACACGGAGATGCTGAGAAAAGGGGAGAGCAGCTGAATTGCTGCATTTGACTGCTTGAATATAAGTCAAATAATTGATGTCTTGAAAAAGGTTTGTGACTAAGCTGAAACTTCGACAATTCTGATGTCTTTTTAAAAAAATGAAGAAATAAAGAATAATCATTTTAAGAAGACGCGAGAGTACTCTTCAGTGATTGATGATATTGTATTATTATATGAATAAGGATTGCACCCGGGCAAGATAATGAGTGAAATGGATTGAGTGTTTGGATAGATCCGGATTTACACTCACCGGCCACTTTATTAGATACACCTTGCTAGTACCAGGTTGGACCCCCTTTTGCCTTCAGAACTGTCTTAATTCTTCGTGGCATAGATTCAACAAGGTGTTGGAAACATTCCTCAGACATTTTGGTTCATATTGACATGAGAGCATCACGCAGTTGCTGCAGATTTGTCGGCTGCACATCCATTATGTGAATCTGCCGTTCCACCACATCCCAAAGGTCCTCTATTGGATTGAGATCTGGTCACTGTGGAGGCCATTGGAGTACAGTGAACTCATTGTCATGTTCAAGAAACCAGTTTCAGATGATTTGAGATTTGTGACATGGTACATTATCCTGCTGGAAGTAGCCATCAGAAGATGGATACACTGTAGTCATAAACAGATGGACATGGTCAGCAACAATACTGGCGGTGGTGTTTAAACAATGCTCAATTGGTACTAAGGAGCCCAAAGTGTGCCAAGAAAATATACCCCACACCATTACACCACCGCCACCAGCCTGAACCGTTGATACAAGGAAGGATGGATCCATGCTTCATGTTGTTTACGCCATATTCTGAGCCTACCATCTGAATGTCGCAGCTGAAATCGAGACTCATCAGACCAGGCAATGTTTTTATTGTCCAATTTTGGTGAGTCTATGTGAATTGTAGCCTCAGCTTCCTGTTCTTAGCTGTCAGGAGTGGCACCTGGTGTGTTCTTCTGCTGCTGTAGCCCATCTGCTTCAAGGTTCACCGTGCTGTCCATTCAGACATGGTATTCTGTATACCTTGGTTGTAACGAGTGGTTATTTGAGTTACTGTTGCCTTTCTATCATCTCAAACCAGTCTGCCCATTCTCCTCTGACCTCTGACATTAACAAGGTTTCGTCCGCTAAAGAAGAATGACAGAAGTCGTATAGGGTTAAAAGCTGTGACCAATAAACACAGGCTTTTCATTTACTTAGTAACCATAACTACTCATATATCTAAATAATTTGGAATATAAACATAGGAGAGAGTTACTGAGACTGGGCTTTGGTGTCAGGGTTTAACTGGGGGCATTAAACATGGTGCTATAATAGATTTTACTGCAGGATTTGCAAGAATCATGGTATTCTTGCTGCTCCCAGCACTTTCCCAATACCAGATAAGCTGCTGTAGTGAACGTGCATGGATCTCTGCAGACTCTGTTGCGTTTATGATCAATTAGTGACTCATTATATAATTAGCAGGTAGAAGATGCAGTGAGGAAATGGGGCACTTCATTTAGGACTGCTACTGACTACAAACAGCTCTATAGATTAAATTTTGAAAATTGGTTTTAGGCTCAGATACAGCAGATTCCTAAAAATGTAACAGTTCTCCAAATTTTAGTGGTTCAGCTTTTACAATTACTGTATATAGCAAATTATTAAATTTAATATGATCACCCAAACCACACAGTCTTACTAAAAACGTAAAATATTTTTTTCCGTGTAAAATCATAATAATTTTTTTTAATAATTTTTGTTATTAAAATACTTCAAGTTATACAAAATAGTGTAACATAATGGTATTTACATCATAATGGATACAAAATGGTTATACAATATTTGAAAAGTATTTGGCGATACATAAATATACGACATATCAAATCAACAATTATTAATGAAACAGAGAACAAGCAAATGGTGCAGATGAAATAAGCAGGCGTGAGTGGAGACCTAGCTGTTACTGTCGCAACATGCAGAGTGAGTTAAACATTTAAGGGTTAATATTACCACTTCTTGTATATCACATAAAGAGCATCCATATGATGTATGAGTAAAGAGTCACAGCCTGATTTAGCAAAGCAATGAAATGATGCATATAGAAATGGTATTAGAGCAGGTATCAGGAAGGAACACAAATGCCGCATATATAAATGCTTGTAATCACATTCGGTGTGTTGAATCATCCAAACCACAAACCATGATATGTGTGAATAAGCAAAAGGAAAGGAAAAGAAATGCGGAGCGTGTAATCCTGCTTCAAATCATGCTGCAGATACCCTACTAATCATTTAAGCGCTAATCATGGCTGTTAATACAGAGACAGGCATAGGAAGCATGTGTTGCTGATGAACTGTTCATGCAATAGTTTAATACCAAATATTTTTTAATTAATTTAGAGTCCATACATGAGGTAGGGAACAGTTGTTGCGGAAAACCAGGTTCCGATTGGCTGGAAAAGATATAATGGCAAAGTGTAATCAGGCCCACATTTGGTGGTCACAACCCGTGTGGTATAATACAATATGCTCCAATCCGTAATAATAACCAATCAACTGTTACTCACTACCCAGTCTTCGTACTCCGTTGGACTATTTGGCTGTTACTTGGAGTGCTTCAGCTGCGGTCTCTGGTGCTGTGTATCCGGCTCCAACTCTGCTCGGCTGGTCTCCACTATAGTGACACGACGCTCAACTCCTCCTCCGGCTGTGACGTCACCCGGCAAGGCAGTCCAGACTTGCTGTGAACTTAAATGTAGGAATGGAGTCCCAGTACTCCATATAAAATAGCAGAAAAAATTCCAGAAACGTTCCAGCAAGAGACAGAAGTGCTTGTTAAATAAAAACAGTTCTTTATTAGGACATGATAAAACAAGTACAAAAATAGGCAGACTCCATACAAACAAAGGGAGTATCAAAAATAGGTCTGACCGGTTTCAGCCATGCTGGCTGTAGTCATAGACATGTTTCACCTGTGCAGGTGCAATAATTTAAAACCCTTAGCTCCTCCCTAGGGAGGTGGTAAAAGAAAATGTAAAGTATCTCCCAACGTTAACCCTTGAAAGAGACTTATAACATGGTGCATATAAAACGAACTGATATCAGTAAGCATCCCATATGGATGGATACTGTGTTACTTAGAATATGACCAATAAACACAGTTAGCTGATATGTTAAAGGGGTGCAAAGTCTAATAAAGATAATAATGTTAGTGATGCTAATGTTATAAATGGTTAAATGAGCACTTAAACCTATAAACTAGTAAGCATCACAGAATATTAAGACTAGATGGAAAAAGCCCTAATCTGTGTTGTCAAAAAATGTATATATGTGAGGATAGATAGCATAAATAGAGAACTACATAATAGTGAGGATAACAGAGGTGTATATATGAATCATATTTATATTATGCACTTGCACCTCAGATGTGAAAAGAAATGTAAAAAATTAAATTGAATGTAGTACATTGAAAGAATAATAAAGAAAAAGAACAACAGTCAAATGGGCATATATATAATTAGTCTAAGAGTTGTTTCGTATGTTATAACCTGTACGTAATAAAGGGAACAACCCTTAGATACTAACCTGTTGCTTACAGGGGCAAATAGACCCTAAGAAACTGACCTGATGCTAGCAGGGGCAAGATGATGTTAAACGAAAAGGGTAGGTAGAGTGCCCTTTGAAAACCCTAATTCCAGGATTGAGTGTTAATACTCATATATAAAAGAAATAGGGTTCATCAATGTTGCCAGTAGTTTATAATGTCAAATTCTGAGTTGAATCCCCCAGGTAGCAGGCAACCGAGTTTGTGTATCCAATAGATCTCTTGTCTACATAGTATGCAAAATTTGTCGCCTCCCCTAGGGGTTCTGACTATTTGCTCGATTGCCTGCCACCTGAAGGACCCAACTTGACCATGATGGACTTCCAAAAAATGTTTAGACAGAGCGGAGACTGCTCTATCATGAGAAATATGAGCTAAGTGCTCTTTAATTCGTGTCCCTACCTCTCTGGTGGTTCTACCCACATACTGCCATTGGAACAGGGTGCACTCAATGAGATACACCACTAATTTACTGCCACACTTCACGCAGCCCTTGGTCTCAAAAGTTTCAGCCCCGGTGGCTGAAGTGAAGTGTGTAGCAACTTTGATATGGTCACATGAGCCACAAGACCTCTTTCCACACCTAAAGGTGCCCTTGAAATGAAGCCAAGAGCTCCTACTGGGTTCTTCCTTCAGTAAACTAGGGGACAGCAGATTCCCTAGAGTCAAGTTCCTTCTATATACAAATTTACATCCATCTTTTATCACTTCACGTAGGGTTTTGTCCCCACGCAAAATAGGAATGTTCTTTCTGACTATGTTGCATACTTGATGGTATTGATTGGAGTAAGCTGTAATAAGAGTTGGGGCATTAAGTGCTCTGGATGTTTTAGATGTATCCCTATCAGAGTTTTTAGTTCTATGGAACAATCTTGATCGATCTATCTGGTTTACCTCTTGTCTTGCCCTCCTGACTACCTTTGCTGGATAATTTCTTTCCAGTAGACGTTTATTTAGGTCCTCACTTTCTCTGAAGTAGTCCTCTCCCCGGGAACAATTGCGTTTGATACGCATGAATTGACTTTTTGCAATTCCTCTGAACACATGTTTAGGGTGACTGCTATTTGCATGTAACAAGGTGTTCCCGGAGATAGGCTTACGATAGAGAGATGAGGTAATTCTGTGTGTGTCAACATCACCCACCAGTGTCACATCCAGATAGTTCATAGTTGTATTGTGCCACTGGTAGGTGAATTTTAGACCCACTTCATTAGAATTCAATTGATCCACCAATTCTCATGCTTGTTCCTCACCTGAGGACCAGATGATCAAAAGATCATCTATGAACCTCAGGTATGTCTTGATGGACATAGAGAAAGAATTTCCACCCCCATAGACGTGGAACCTCTCCCACCACCCCATAAAGAGGTTGGCGTAAGAGGGGGCAAATTTTGCCCCCATTGCGTTTCCACGTCTCTGGAGGTAGAAAGAGTCAGAGAACTTGAAGAAATTGTGTTGTAACAAAAACCTGATAACTCTCAACACAAAGTCTTTGTGCTGAGAGTCCAGGTCCATGCACATATCCAAAAACAATTTGACAGCTTGGAGTCCAAATTCGTGGGGAATACTGGAATACAGTGCCACCACGTCAATGGTAATCCAGCTGTAATTTGGCTCCCATCTGATCTTTTCTAGTTTGGATAGTGCATGAGCTGTGTCCCATACATAGCTGGGTAATCTATGTACCAACGGTTGAAGGAAGTTGTCGACCCATTTTGATAGTGGCTCCAATAATGAGCCAATACCTGCCACGATGGGTCTACCCTGTACGTTTTCAAGACTCTTGTGGACCTTCGGGAAGTGGTGGAAGATGGGCATCACCGGATTGTCAACTGATAAACAATCAAACGTGTGTTTATCTATGATGCCCATCTCCAACCCATCATCCAGAAGGTCCCTCAAGATATGACCAAATGAATTGGTGGGGTCCCTGGACAAAGTAGAATATGCTTCATTGTCACTCAGTTGTCTCAGGGCTTCCGCAACATATGCGTCCCTATCCATAACGACGATGCTACCGCCCTTATCAGATTGTCTAATGACAATGTTAGTGTTATTTTGTAGGTTGGTAATGGCTTCTCTCTCCTTTCTATTCAAGTTTGAGGTATGATTATTGTTTGATTTAGAGAGAGTAGTGAGGTCCTCCATAACCCTTTTATGGAACACCTCAAGGCTCTTACCCCTAGCTTGTAAGGGATAAAAATTAGATGTTGATTTAAGTTTATGTTTGTGTGGATTGTCCAGGGATTTATGGCTAATACTACCTGATAAGTCCTCTAGACTCGTGAGTGCACATATGTCAGTGAAGGACATATCGTCAACATGATTAGCATAATTAGATGTTTCTGTTGTTTGGTCGGTGATGGAGTGGGGACAATCTGTCTCTGATTCTGGAAAGAATTTTCTAAGAGTTAAGTCCCTGACCAATCTATTTACGTCCAGGATAGTCTGAAATAAGTCGAAATTCCTGGAGGGGACAAATCCCAAGCCATAGCTTAACACTTTTCTTTCAAGGTTTGTAAGGTCGTAAGTGGACAGATTGATGACAGTATTATCCTTCATTGATACCTGTGTGCTACACACTTCACTTCAGCCACCGGGGCTGAAACTTTTGAGACCAAGGGCTGCGTGAAGTGTGGCAGTAAATCCGTGGTGTATCTCATTGAGTCCACCCTGTGCCAACGGCAGTATGTGGGTAGAACCACCAGAGAGGTAGGGACACGAATTAAAGAGCACTTAGCTCATATTTCTCATGATAGAGCAGTCTCCGCTCTGTCTAAACATTTTTTGGAAGTCCATCATGGTCAAGTTGGGTCCTTCAGGTGGCAGGCAATCGAGCAAATAGTCAGACCCCCTAGGGGAGGCGACAAATTTCGCATACTATGTAGACAAGAGATCTTTTGGATACACAAACTCGGTTGCCTGCTACCTGGGGGATTCAACTCAGAATTTGACATTATAAACTACTGGCAACATTGATGAACCCTATTTCTTTTATATATGAGTATTAACACTCAATCCAGGAATTAGGGTTTTCAAAGGGCACTCTACCTACCCTTTTCGTTTAACATCATCTTGCCCCTGCTAGAATCAGGTCAGTTTCTTAGGGTCTATTTGCCCCTGTAAGCAACAGGTTAGTATCTAAGGGTTGTTCCCTTTATTACGTACAGGTTATAACATATGAAACAACTCTTAGACTAATTATATATATGCCCATTTGACTGTTGTTCTTCTTCTTTATTATTCTTTCAATGTACTACATTCAATTTAATTTTTTACATTTCTTTTCACATCTGAGGTGCAAGTGCATAATATAAATATGATTCATATATACACCTCTGTTATCCTCACTATTATGTAGTTCTCTATTTATGCTATCTATCCTCACATATATACATTTTTTGACAACACAGATAAGGGCTTTTTCCATCTAGTCTTAATATTCTGTGATGCTTACTAGTTTATAGGTTTAAGTGCTCATTTAACCATTTATAACATTAGCATCACTAACATTATTATCTTTATTAGACTTTGCACCCCTTTAACATATCAGCTAACTGTGTTTATTGGTCATATTCTAAGTAACACAGTATCCATCCATATGGGATGCTTACTGATATCAGTTCGTTTTATATGCACCATGTTATAAGTCTCTTTCAAGGGTTAACGTTGGGAGACACTTTACATTTTCTTTTACCACCTCCCTAGGGAGGAGCTAAGGGTTTTAAATTATTGCACCTGCACAGGTGAAACATGTCTATGACTACAGCCAGCATGGCTGAAACTGGTCAGACCTATTTTTGATACTCCCTTTGTTTGTATGGAGTCTGCCTATTTTTGTACTTGTTTTATCATGTCCTAATAAAGAACTGTTTTTATTTAACAAGCACTTCTGTCTCTTGCTGGAACGTTTCTGGAATTTTTTCAACAATTATTAATGTAAATGTATTCCTCTCATATGAATTTAATAGAATAATAGTCCTCTATTTGCTGAGTTTGAAAATAGTGATAGTTTTTTAGTGTCAGTGTAAGGGAAACATGTGCAATCCATTCTTCCATTGAGGGGGTTGCTTCTTTTTTCTATAGTCTAGGTATTAATTGCTTAGCGCAATTCAACATAAGATATAACAATCTGGATCTGAGTTTACATCTTAATTTAGCAGGTTTGTAACAAAGACATATCAAAGGATCAATATGGATATCAAATTGTAACACTTTAGTCATTTCCCGAGCAATGAGAATCAAATAATTTTCCATTTTTGGACATGTCCCCATTTGTTTACAATTTCTCCAGCATATCGCTAAAGTTTTTGGGTATATTTGTGCTAATCTATGGGGCGTATTGTATCATCTGCTGATTAATTTCATATTTGTTTCCCTAAAGCTCATAGATGATGACGAAGAGTTCATTTGCAAGATGATGGTAGACCATTCTTTGTCGGTAAGTTTAGTATTTAATTCCTCTTCCCATTTCTGCGTGTATGTAGGTAAGGTACGTGAATGGTCTTGTAGTATTAATTTATAAGTTATGGATAAGAATCCTCTTGAAATAGTGTTCCTATAACATAGAGTCTCTAATGGTGTAAGGTTTCTATTAATTTTAGATTTTTCTGGGTGTGAGGAAATGAGGAGGCTTAATTGTTGGTATTTGTACCAGTGGTTAATTTGTTGAATGTTTAAATTTAAGAGATCAGTTCTAGAGTGTAGTTTACCATTATCTAAAACGGTATAATATGGTATTAAGGTGTGGATTGAATGTGGTTGATTTGGGTTAATATTGTGTCTGATATTGAATATCGGATTCATGGCTATAGGGGTTAATGGAGAGGGAATCGTGGAGAGAGTAGAGTTTTTGCTATTTATTCGTTCCCATACTCTGAATGTTTCTGTAGTAAAGGTAGATGGCGTTGTAATTGTTTTCTGATGTGTTGTTGGAGACCATCATATACTACCCAGATTAATGGATTTAGCTAATGATTGCTCTAAGGCTACCAATTCTTTATCTTTTTAATCTTTACTCTAATTTATTATTCGGACTAAGTGTTTTGCGGACTTATAATATGCTAGATTGGGAATTCCCATTCCACCTCTGTCTCTACAAATGTACATGGTTTTTATTGAAATCCTGGTAATTTGCTTGGACCATATGTAAGTATTAAGTGTTTTTTGTAGGGCGACATGATTTGGTCATATTTGGTCATATTTGCATAGGTAAAACTTGTAGTATATATATAGTATTTTTGGTAAGATCATCATTTTGATAGAGTTTATGCGGCCTAGCCAGGATAAAGATTTGTTTTCCCAGTTTTTAAGTTTTTGTTTAATATTTTGTAGTAATGATAAGTAGTTTAAGTATAGTCTATTTTTATCTTCTGTAATTTGGATCCCTAAGTATTTTATTGATTTAGATTTAAATTGATAATAGAAGGTCTGTTGTATTTGTTGTGTAAGGATTATTGAGGCTTAGGAATTCTGAATTGGATTCATTTACTTTAAAGAATGAGAGTTTGCTATACTCTGCAAACTCTATTTAGAGAGCATTTAATGATGTTATAGGAGATGTAAGGGAGAGCACATCATCGACATATAATGCCATTTTGTAATGTGTGTTCTCAATAGTGATGCCTTTTATATTGGGGTTTTGACGTATATTTGTGGCTAGTGATTCCATAGCCAATACAAATAATATGGGTGAAAGAGGGCAACCTTGGCGCGTTCCATTCGAGATTCTAAACGCTGATGATAAGGAGTCATTTAGGCATATTTTAGTTTAGGAGTAGGGAAGCGATATAAGGCAAATATTTTTTCAATTAGGTAGGACCCAAACCCAAATTTATGCATTACTGCCCTTAAAAATTTCCAATTAAGCCTATTGAAGACTTTTCCCGCATCTATTGATAGAAAGATAGCCTGTATGTCCTGTTGGATGACATAATCTAAAAGGTTAATTATTTTTATAGTGTTATCCCTAGCTTCACGGTGCGGTGTAAATCCAGCCTGGTTGGTATGAATTAAAATGGGGAGGACTTTGTTAATAGCTTCGCAAAGAGCTTAACGTTAACTTTAAGTAAGGATATAGGTCTGAAATTAGATGGGTCAGTAAGATTTTTATGGGTTTAGGGATCTTTCCCTACTATATCAAAAAGTGTCAACAAAAAAAGGGACAAGGATTTCTGTTAAGGTTTGGTAATAACGCACTGAAAATCAATCTGGGCCTGGACTTTTACCGGCGTTTACATTTTTAATAGCTTGGGTCAATTCTGACATAGTTATATGAGCATCCAAATCCTCTATTTGTTCTATAGTTAGGGTAGGCAGGATATGTTCTAAATATGTAGAAATGTTTGTTTCAATGTCTGTTTTCCTATAGTAGCTAGGTTGTAAAGTTTTGAATAATACACTGAATTGGTTAATGATCTCAGGGGTGGTGCATAGTTTTTGTTTGTGTGGAGTGACTAATTCGTGGATAAAGGATTTTAACTTCCTGGCTTTTAAATATCTGGCCATCATTTTCCCTGCTTTGTTACCTTCATAGAAGAACTTTTGTTTATATTTTTGGGCCATTGTCTGCTGTTCTTGGGCTAATAATTGTTTATGTTATTGTCAACATGTTTGTACATTTTTTGAAATGTCTATATCTGAAGGGGCTTTTTTTGTGTTGGAGTTCTAGTTGAGATAGTTTTGTGGTAAGGTCTAAATAGTGTTACCTTGATAGTTTTTTCTTTTGGGCCATATGTTTTATAAATTCTTCCCTCATGTAGCATTTGGGTGTCTCCCATAGAGTTAAATCATTTATCTTTGGGGTATCATTAATGTTGAAAAATTCTGTGAGCGATCTAGTTAATTTTTCTCATATTTCTTCAGTGTTCATAAGAGAGTCATCTAACCTCCATCAAAATTTAGCTTGCCTAGTGTTTGGCCATTTTAGTTGTAGTATCATAGCTGAGTGGTCAGACCATGAGGTCGTTCTAATTAGAGAGTTTGTTGTATATGTTAGCCCTTTCTGATTTATAAAGAGATAGTTCAAACGGCTATATGTTTTAGTGGGTGATAAGAAGAAAGTGTAATCTCGCTTATCACCAATAAAATACCGCAAGGTATCATATAGGTTGTATTCTCTTAACTTTCGCCATGTAAAGTGCGCTGTTCTCTGGGAGACTCGGAAATTGGGATTAGAATTATCTAGGAGGGGTTGTATTGGAAAGTTAAAGTCTCCTCCTAGTGTTATAACTCCTTTAGAGAAATCTAATATTTTTTTAAACATCATACAGAAAAAGGGAGTATGCTTAACGTTCGGTGCATAAATATTGAGAAGTGTAACAGGTGTTCAGTGCAGTAAGCCAAATATACCTAGGAATCGTTCTTCTTTATCTTTGTAAGTTTGAATATGTTGAAAGGCTACATTTTTATTTAGCAAAATGCTCACTCTTTTTTTGCGAGAATGAACTATGATAGTGTTTAGTGAATTATGGGCCATAGTACCTGGGTTCTTTATGTTTTTTAAAATGTGTTTCCTGCTAAAATAATATATCTGCTCGACGTTTGTGCATGTCCAATAATGCTATAGAATGTTTTTGGGGAGAGTTAAATCCTTGGACATTTTGAGATATAGGGGCCTTTTATCAAGCTCTGAATGGAGCTTGTGGGCCCGTGTTTCTGGCGAGTCTTCAGACTCACCAGAAACACCAGTTATGAAGCAGCGGCCTAAAGACCGCTGCTCCATAACCCTGTCCGCCTGCTCTGATGAGGCGGACAGGAATCGCCGGAAATCAACCCGATCGAGTATGATTGGGTTGATTGACACCCCCTGCTGGGGGCCCATTGGCCGCGAGTCTCCAGGGGGTGGCGTTGCACCAGCAGCTCTTGTGAGCTGCTGGTGCAATGCTGAATACGGAGAGGGCATTGCGCTCCGCATTCAGCGAGGTCTTGCAGACCTGATCCGCACTGTCGGATCAGGTCCGCAAAACCTTTGATAAATAGGTCCCATAATGTTTAGTTTATGAGCCATAATTATTAGTAGTCAGTGAGGATATAACTAGAGGAAGTAATGTGCATATATATCGCCTATGATAAAAACCACTATCAATGCATACTTGAGAAAGATCATAGTAACAAGCAATCAGTATAATAAACAAGTCATAAATAGAATTGTAGTATATGTTGCTATATCGAATGTTTAACACATTGTGTATCTGGAACAATTCAAAACAGTTGTCATTTGGTAACTTTAATAAACATACAACAAAAACAATATGTATAACAAATATATGCATACAACATATGAACATTGTGAACAATATATAGAATACAAAGAAGGTTTGGCATTAGCTTGGGTGTAGATGGGAAGAAAACAAGAGAGGCACCAAACATAAAACAATATCGTAAGAACAATGGGCCAAGAGCCCCCCCCTGTGTGCAGGATATACTCACAGAGGCAGCGGCACACGTACTGTGCCTATTGAAGCGGATCGGGACTGTTCAGAGTCGCCCAACGGACACACACAGAAGACGGTACACGTGATCACTGGATATCCAATTGCAGGCCACTTCACCTGTCAGGTCCGGATCAACGGTCACTCGCTGGAAATAAGTAGCTACGGTCTCAACCAAGAGCGACACCGATGTTGGGTATGGATTGCACCGGGGCAATAAGTGACAGGTAGCAAGGTGACTCAGATAAAAAGGTTTATTTCAGATAAAAACAATCACAGCAACGCGTTTCTCAGCAAAACTGCCGTTTCATCAGGCTGTACTAGTGACTACATAATCACACCTTTTATACCTTGCTACACCTGTCTAAATGGGCGGATCTGACATGGGATTCCTGTCTGGCTAATCTTTAACTGTTTCAAAGCTGTTCATATTGAAATACAACAGTTGGACATTAAAATTTTAAAATCCTTACATTTCTTAACTCTAATTAAAAAGACATAATCAATTGTCAATGGATACTTATTATATACAATGTAATAACGTAATATTAACAATACCAAAATAAAAACATTGAAACATTTATAGATCTATTGGCTATCACACTACCGTCAATTAATATTCAGTTCATATTCACACAATTGTGATACATTTAATATTTAAATAAATAAGTGATACCCACTAATGGCTATGATATAAATATATAAAAATATAATTTGGATGATAACATAAGGCTAATGATATGGGTTAGCTAGTCAATCTTATGGATGTAAATCGAAGTGGTATATTTAGTTGGCATATTAAAATATGGGTTAAAATCATGTGTAAAAGGGGTCGGGAACATGCAGATGGCATTAGCACTGTGTGGCCCCATAGGTAATGTCTAACAGGAAAAAAATGGAACATTGGTCCCAACCAAATGGGATAAAATTTAGATATATGATGGGATAAATCACATAGGATACTAAACACAAAACACTAGATACACTAGAATACAGAAGGAGACCCCCTGGACACAAACCCTGCTCAAAAGGCTGCCAAATCTATATTAAGATTCAAGCCATTTGGATGGAGAGTTCTAAGGGTGTGTATCCAGTAGGTCTCCCTCTGTCTAAGTCTGGACAATCGATTATATAGATGTGATACTGGAATAAGTTCAATGGGACATATACTGAAGCAATTATTATTGCCATTATGATCGGAATTGCAATGTCTGGGAACACTATGATTTTTATAATTCTTTTTCATATTCCTCACATGTTCGGACCATCTAATACTGAGGCGCCTACAGGTTCTACCTACGTACTGGACCCCACATACACAGGAAAGCAGATATATTACATATCTAGATGCACATGTAATGTGTCCAATTATAGAATACTGTTTCTTAGTGATATTTGATTTGAATGTAGTTTGTTGCTGTGTGATCTTGACACAGAGTTTACATCTCCTGTCTTTACATCTAAAGGAACCTATTGGTATGTTACCCACTCGTTGGCGACTATTAAGAATTTTATGCTTAACTATCTTACTGGGAGCTAGAAGGGATTTTAAGCTTGGTGCTTTTTTGTATACTATCCTTGGTTTGTTGCTCACCAGATTGCCTAATATAGGATCTTTTTTAATTATACCCCAATGTTTATTGATAATTTGACGTATTCTTTTATGATTACAATTATATTCTGTAATAAATGGAGTGAAGTTTTCCATTAGTTGTGATTTTTCTTTGTTATGTGTTATAAAATAACTATCTATATTGTCTTTTTTCGCTCTTTCGTAACCATTCTCTATGATCTGCAATGGGTAATGTTTTTCCTTGAAGCGTTCTTTCAATATCAAACTTTGTGTCTCATAATCTCTCATAGTGCTACAATTACGACAAATTCTTTTGAATTGGCCATAAGGCACATTTCTTTTCCATGGGAAATAGTGATGGCTGTTAAAGTCTAGATAGCTATTGCAGTCTACCATTTTAAAATGTGTGATACTAGTAATCCTGGAGTTCTCAAATTTGAGTTCTAAATCCAAAAACACTATAGTTTCATGATGTATCACACTGGTGAAAACTAGTCCCCTATTGTTGGAATTGAGATGATTAACGAATGTATTGGCTGATGACAGGTCCCCCCTCCAAATAAAAATCAGGTCATCAATGTACCGCCCATAGAACACCAGGCTCGCCCCAAACGAGGCGTTGTAGATGTATTCATGTTCAAAGGAACCCATAAACAGGTTCCCATAGCTTGAGGCGAACCTGGTGCCCATGGCGGTACCCTTGACCTGAAGATAGAATTCGTCCTGAAATATGAAATAATTGTGTTTTAAAATAAAAGATATAAGCTGTAACAGAAAATCACATTGTGAATTAGGTAAATAAATGTCTTTCTGTAAGTATTCTGATATGGCGGCCAGCCCTAATGAATGTGATATGTTAGAATATAACTATTGAACGTCACAGGTGATCCAAAGGAGATCAGGAGTAATGGTAATCTTACTTAACTTGGCAATTAAATCACTAGAATCTCGAATATATGACTCGAGACCCAATACATGTTTTTGCAAGAAAAAATCCACGTATGAGGAAACATTATCTGTAAGACTACCTATGCCCGCAATAATAGGTCTCCCTGGGGGACAAGTCAAATTCTTATGCAATTTGGGCAGGTGGTAGTAAAACGCTAAATTGGGTTCCTTAGGTAACAAAAAATCTCGCTCTTTCTTAAGTATAATGTTTTCACTAAATGCATAAATGTAATGTAAGGATTTTAAAATTTTAATGTCCAACTGTTGTATTTCAATATGAACAGCTTTGAAACAGTTAAAGATTAGCCAGACAGGAATCCCATGTCAGATCCGCCCATTTAGACAGGTGTAGCAAGGTATAAAAGGTGTGATTATGTAGTCACTAGTACAGCCTGATGAAACGGCAGTTTTGCTGAGAAACACGTTGCTGTGATTTGTTTTTATCTGAAATAAACCTTTTTATCTGAGTCACCTTGCTACCTGTCGCTTATTGCCCCGGTGCAATCCATACCCAACATCGGTGTCTCTCTTGGTTGAGACCGTAACTACTTATTTCCAGCGAGTGACAGTTGATCCGGACCTGATAGGTGAAGTGGCCTGCAATTGGATATCCAGTGATCACGTGTACCGGCTTCTGTGTGTGTCCGTCGGGCGACTCTGAACAGTCCCGATCCGCTTCAATAGGCACAGTACGTGTGCCGCTGCCTCTGTGAGTATATCCTGCACACAGGGGGGGGGGGGCTCTTGGCCCATTGTTCTGACGATATTGTTTTATGTTTGGCGCCTCTCTTGTTTTCTTCCTATCTACAGCCGGGTATTCCTTCGGATTACTGCTGAGAGTGCAGCCACAATTTCACGAAGATCGACTAGCATTCGATACCAGCTCTATCCAAGCACCAGCGCACCTCTGGGGATCTTCTGATCTTCTTATTAGCTTGGGTGACCTTTGGTAAATTTAAGATAAGTAATAGGGTCTTGTGGTTCTGTTCACTAAGGCATTAGTAATCATAACAACATTTATAGGTTTTACAGTGTACTGGTATATAACTCAAACCTCAATAATGTGAAAGGATACATCTGGCTATAGAGTTTCTGAATCTGAAGCTGATTCCTCCCCAGAGGTTGTGGATTTAGAAGCAGCATGTTTCCTATATTCTTTGGTTGCAGGAGTAGAATTAGGTGACGATTTTCCCATTTTCCTTGAGGGTACTAGATCCCATGTTTCTTGTTTTTTACTCCTTGAATTTTCCATTTTGTCCTGTTCAGCTGTGGTCTGTAGAGTAGGCATTTCCAGGGGGTCAATGTCCAGCATCTTACAGAAATGGTCAACTTCCGAAGGTCCTGAACAGAATACTCTTCAATTGTTGTTGTGGATTACCAGGAGTTGAAAAGGAAACCCCCATCTGTATGGGATTTTCTTCTTTCTTAAAAAAACAGTTAGAGGGAAAAGTTCCTTCCTTCTCTGTAGTGTCCTGATTGAGAGGTTGGCATAAAATTGTAATACTACTCATTGGAATCTTATAGGTTGTTTCTTCCTGGTAGCAGCCATTATATATCCTTTTTCCTGGAAATTTTTGAATTTAATTATGATGTCTCTTGGTGGAGCTTTATCCGGAGGCCTTGGTCTGAGGGCTCTGTGTGCTCTAACCCATTGAATATTTGCTGCATTGGGATAATCTAAAAGGGTTGTAAATAGAGTAGAGAGATACACTGGAAGCTCCACGAATCCTTAAAATTTTTCTTCTGTTCCTGTTTTCAAGATCCTCCAGTTTATCTTGCAGGGAGAATATCATCTCTGATTGTTGGTCTATTTTCCCTTGCATAGATGTAAGATCTTCACATATTATATCACCTTGATCCTCTAGGGCCTCAACCCTAAACCCCAGAGTGTGCATATCTTTGAGTTCTTGGAGTTCTTCACGCATACAGGTTCACACAATTTTAGCTAATTCCTGTGTAGATGCTAATGAAGAAAGTATATGCATAGGTATCTGTGTTTGTTCTGATGAGATTGGCCTTTCAGGACTCTGAGGAGGGTTAATCCGTGGTGGAGGGGATCTAGTGATGTTTAGGTGTTCTGGTGTTTTCTGTTAAAAAAGGAGCTCACTAGTTTTCCCTTGGTAGAAGGAGTATGTGCATTTTTTATAGATTTTACTCCCTTTTTGTAGCCATTTTGCAGATGAAGAGTAGTGTGGTCAGGAGAAAAGGAAAAACTGAAAAGGATAGGTTTTCCAAGCCTGCTTTTAGCACTGTGGTTCCAGTGTATGTATAATGTCTAGAAATGGTATTATATGAGTAGAGTTCACTACCCTGTATCTGGAGTATTTTATGATTTCCCACTGTCTCTATAAGTTATTTTGTGTAAATCTAGGGTTATCTGTGGTGTAGGGTATTAACAGCTTATCTTCTGTTATCTTTCTCTTTCTTCCCTTAGATATGGCCCTGTCTCTGAGGTTGGATTGTGCTTAACAGCATCTTGTCGCACAGGATATGTTTAAGGTATTTGGCCTTATTGCATGGCTCTTTGTGCGACCCCTATGCGCCTCTGAATTTTTAAATTTTTTTTAAAAAGTGCTTGTGATCCTCTATGTTGGATTAAGAGAGGTGGTCGTGTGCTTACCCAGTGTGGGGTTTTTCGTTATTCGATAGTCATATGGCTCCGTTATGGCTGTCTAGCTGCAGTCACGTGGCTTGCTTGCATAGCCATCGTAGGCTGCTGTGATGAGTCGAAGTAGCGGTCTAGCTCTTCAGGAGGCAATCGTAGTCTGAGTGGTACTGGAGTGCTTGTGGAGTGTCCTTTAGTCATCCGACTCCTCCGCTATAGTGTCGACACGGCCACGCGTCTTATGAGTAGGGCCTCCGGTGGGTTCTTTAGTAGGCCAGTGTTGTGGTGTGGTACTTTAGAGATTGATTGCCGTCAGGGTGGTACTGATGTGTGCACGGATGCTTCAGCTCCTAGTTGCAACCTGCCATTGTGCTGATTACCCTATTTAGACGACCCAGGGCAGTGTTTTTGTAGGTCCCCTTTACAGAGCTCTGGTCTTAGGCAGCCATCTTAGCTGCGGCCTAAGACCAGAGCTCTGTAAAGTTACATTTATGTGATTCTGGACGTGTTCATTGGGAAATCAATGCCATAAAGAGTTATTTGTATACATTTGTACTTTTTAAAATAATTACTGTAAAATAAATACATGATCATATTTTAGCAGTTTCCTCAAAATCTCACATTGCTTTCATCTAATTTCCATGAGTGGTATTTATTATTATATATTTATAACATACTATAACATACTATATTACATTCACAAATCACTTGTTCACATCAAGTTGTTGCTTAATCCTCAGAAAGCATTTGTTTTACCTTGCATTAAACAGTAATATTTTAATCAAACATTTAAAAAAATATGGTTCTACATGAATACTCTGAAAACAACTTAATTAAAGGGACAGTCTACTCCAGAAATGCGTTTGTTAAAAAGATAGATAATCCCTTTATTACCTATTCCCCAGTTTTGCATAAGCAACACTATAATATTAATACACTTTTTACCTCAGTGATTACCTGGTATCTAAGCCTCTACAGACTGCCCATGATTTCAGTTCTTTTTACAGACTTGCATTTTAGAACAATGTTACCTATATGACACACATGAACTAGCCGTGTCTAACTGTGAAAAACTGTCAAAATGCACCAAAATAAGAGGCAGCATTCAAGGTCTGAGAAATTAGCATATGAGTCTACTTAGGTTTATCTTTCAACTAACAATACCAAGAGAACAAAGCAAATTTGGTTAAAAAAGTACATTGGAAAGTTGTTTAAAATTACATGCCCTATCTGAATCATGCAAGTTTAATTTTTACTTGACTGTCCCTCTAAATGGACAGTAAAGTAAAAATTAAACTTAAACTTTCATCATTCAGATAGAGCTTGCAAAATAAAATAACTTTTATTATCTAATTGTCTTTGTTCTGTTGGTATCATTTGTTAAGAAGAATACCTAGGTAGGCTTAGGAGCACTGGTGCACTACTGGGATCTAGCTGCTAATTGGTGGTTTCACATATATGCCTCTTGTCTTGGGCTTACCAGATGTGCTCAGCTAGTACCCAGTATTGCATTGCAGCTTCTCCAACAAAGGATGCCAAGACAACTAACTAATTTTGATAAGCTGTTTAAACTTTTAAGCTCTATCTGGATCATAAAAAAGTGTGTTTTAGTGCAGTATCTTATCTCATATTAAGGATTCTGTAAAAGCTGAAGAGCGCCACCTGATCAGCAATACCTGGATTCACGTATAAAGACTACAAAATGTATGAACTGAAGAACTGGATGATAAAATGCATCACATAAACAGTCAAATAAGAATCTCTCTGACATAAGTTGCTCTTAGGCAGCTGTCTACTTTCCCACTAACAAATCCAGATGAATACATATTTAAAAAAAAAAAATTGCTGTAAAATTTATATTTTTGCCTTTTGAGCATTGAGCGATTGTGTCTCATAACTAGGAATCGAGAACACCCATCTTACCAGTCATTTTATTTAGTTACAGTCCCCCCTATATTAATCAATCACGTGATATAGAGTCACATATATCACATTACTTTTAGCTGCATTAATTATAGAACAGTAGGGCAATTTCTTAAGGTTCAGCACTAACTATAGGCCCTCTAGTTCTCATGATGGACATCAGATAGGTCTTAGACAAGTTCTGTTCCACCACTGCACTGGTACATAGACCCATTGCTGCTCTCATCAAATTGGCGTATTAATTCATCTTCTTCCACTCTAATAAGATAGAGGTATCTCACTTTTCCCCACCCACATAAACTGGACCACACTGTGATAATGATGCTAGCCTGTTGCAAGACCTTTTTTGAGTAAAGTGATGGTAAATCCTAGTGTTTTTTAAATGTTTCAAAAAACAGAGAGCAGCACTCCAAGAAATATCTCCCACGCAGCGGTACTCAGCCCAATCTGAAAAGCACAGCCGTCGTCATGCTACCGCAACTGTACTCCAAGGGAACGGTCTCAGGAAGATGACATCACTGGTGCTTGTCCTGCACAAAAGCGCTCCATCAACGCCAACCATAAAATATGTAACACAAACAAGGAACAGCACCCGGAAATCCAAAAGACTCAGCAGACTTCATAAAAAATGCAAAATTTAATGTGCACCCAAAGTGACAGAGTACATAAAGGAAAAAGGTCAAACATGTGTGGTTATCACATATAGTATTTAATCAGTGACCTGTTTTTGAAATGCTAGGATTCACTAGTGCTATAAATAAAGGGGACTTTCAGTCATGAAGTATAGAAAACTTCCACCTGAAAGTACCTTTATTTGCCTGCAAGTTTATGCCGAAATGAGCACCTACTGCAAAACGCTATTTTTTCAATGAGGTGATGGTTTATCTCTTAGCCAATAGCCATGCTAGCCGTTTAGCATTATCCCATTCATTTTTAGCCCTAGTGTTTAAAAATGGATTTACCATCACTTTAAGTGCTGAAGGCATTGTGTATTAATGCAAAGAAGTACAGGCCTATGTGCCCCCCTTGCCCCTCCTTGTGGACACCTATGAAACAGATATGGGGTTCTGGTTTTTAGTCTGGGTGCACTGAGTTATTTGGGAGTTAAAATGCATACTTTGTAAAATATGTCCTGAAATTCTATGTAGATAAATGAAAATATAAAACACTGTAATGTTTAGAAGTAAGTAAACCTCATGTACATCATGTAATTACAACTTTATAAATTAAACTAAACCATCAATAACGCATACAAATAGTACAATTGTAGTACTATAAGAGCTCTGAAGCTGATAATATATGTAACCACACAGGTCATGTTAATTACAGGTAAGAAACCCTTCATCCAAACTGCTTAGGACTGGAAAAGGTGTATTTCAAAATACTTGTATATTTTTATATCTGTAAAATGGGACCAAGTGTAAACAACAATATCTTATGTCATTTAGGCAATACTTACAACTTATATATGCATTTTTAACCCATTAAGCCAACTGGACGTAGGTGCTACGTCACACAGTACTTTGCCCAGTGTACTGTGTTGACAGAGTACCTACGTCCAACACTTTGGCACATGCTGTGGTCCCTGCTGTCAGATAGACAGAGGAAACTGCAACTGGGGGCAGAAGGCATCATATAGTAAGGGAGCACTGATTGTGTTTCCTTACTATATGAAGACAGATTGCTGATACAGACAGTGACACAGACAGTGTAATTGGCACTGGCCAGATTACAATTAGATCAGTATTTAATGCTCCCGCTCAAGTGCTTACTCCACTACTAAGCTTTTTGCGAGCGTCGGGTAGTGCTTTTATTACAAGTTGAAAGTAAAACGTTTTCACTCATGCACTATCCTGATGCAAGCAAAAAGCCAAAGTTAGGATATCACGCACGCATGAACGCATTCTCCCATAGAAGTCATTGGAGAAAAAAAAGTGGAAAAAACCTAACAACCTACTGACTCGCAAACCCAATTGTATATGCGTTAACCTGACGTGAAAATATTAATATTTCACTCTCAAATGTTCTTCACATAGAAGAATATGTTCTATTAATTCATAAATACATATTTCTACATACCCGTTGCTCAGTGTGCCTAGAGGGATATGGCTGCACCCCACTGACGAGGCACACAATAGGCCGAAACGTATGTCTGGGGTTTTGCTGTTTCTCTCATTCAGAAAGGGATTGCCTGGTATTTCGGGGCTGGATTGTACTGTGAAGTCAGGATCAGACTGATATGCTTCAGGAAAGTTCTTCTCTGTGAATGGCACATGTTGAGCAAAAAGAGGTTGCTTCTTGGGTGGTAACTAGCCATAGAACAAGCTATTATGCTATTGTTCGTTCCCAGGTTGAGTGCTTCTCTCTTTTTATATTTCTACATATATCTGATGGTATTTTGGTACAACATATATTTATACCTACAACACCAATTCCGAAAAAGTTGGACAGTATGGAAAATGCAAAAACAAACAAACAAAAAGAGTAATTTGAAAATTCAATTCACTGTGTACTATATTGAAAAAACATTATTTGATGATTTACCTGGTGAATTTAATGTATTTCTAAAAATATACACTCATTTCAAAGCTGATGACTGGCAACACACTCCAAAAAAAGTCATCTACTTGACTGCATAGGGCTCCAATGCATATATATATATATATATATATATATATATATATACATATGTATGTATGTATGTATATATATATATATATATATATATATATGTATACATATGTATTTATGTGTTTTGTATATATATATATATATATGTCTGTAAATACATATATACACATCTAAATACATAAATACATATGTACACACATATAAACATATATATACTTTTATATAAATATATATATATATATATACAAACATATACATATTTAGACTGTATATGTATGTATCTCTATGTTAAAGCCCTTTGCCTGTTTTTCATTCTAACACCTGAGACCTCATATCTTTGAGCTCTTATACCTTTTTGTGCATTGTTTTTAATAATTTCTATCAGATGTGTTATTATGAGTGTAACTGTACTTTGTAATGTATTTTTAATGTATTTTGTGACACTTTTTGTTTCGTGAAACAGCTAACCAGAGCTCTGAGGACACGCTATCCTGACAGACGTTAATTTTTGCGCTCAAGCGATTGCGTTTACTTTCAACTTGTAATACAAGACCTACATCCGATGCCCACAAATACCTGCGATAAACTGCTTTTCTCTCATGTGTAACTGTTAGCACACCACTTGTAATCTGGCCCTGTATCGGGTGCAGTGGTGCAGTGGGAGGTTTGGAAGGCAAAGAGAAAGTGGGTGGGAGGTCCATCACAAGAGGGAAGTTGGTTCCCTATGCTACGAAAAAGTTTTTAAAAGAGGAGAGGGAGGGATGGGGCCATACACTACACAAAAGGGGACAATTAGTGGGGAGTTGGGTTCCTACAGTAAGATCTCTTGAAGGGGTTGGTGGGGAAGGTGAAGGGGGATTCCTACACTATAAAAAATAAATAAGTAAATAAAATAAAAAACTTTCTGCATCCTGGCAGACTGTCTGCCAGCACCTAAGATGGTGGAAGATGATGGTGGCCAGTGGGAGGGGGAGGGAAGAGGGCTGTTTTGGAGGAATCAGGGAGGTTGGTAGGTACAATACATTTAATCCTTAAGAGCTAACTGATTAAACCCTTAACTGGCCGGAATTTCAGAGGTGTGGTGCGCAGCTGAAATCAGCAGCCTTTTAATTACTAAAAATCAATGGCAAAGCCATTCATGTCTTCTCTTTCTGAGCAAAGGGGATCCTAGAGAAACTTTGCAACCATTTGTCTTATGACTGCAGTAGTTGTGTGTAAATAATTTTAGTTTTAAACCAAAAGTATTTTTTATATGTTAGCATTTGGTTGTCAAATTGTGGCATGAAATATACCCACATGAATTGTCTAGTTTAAAAATATATATAATTTTGGGTGTAAATTTTGAGATTTTGGGCAGTTCTGCTATACTTTTTTTGGTAATTTTTACAATAATATTTTTAATTCTGATAATTAACAGCTAGTTTAAACTGTCATGCCCCCTTTTTTTGCCCCCAAAAGAATATATAGTTTTCATTGGTAAATAAAAACCCAAAGGCTCTATTTCTGTGTAAATGAAGTTAAAGCAAAAATGCTAAAAATTCTCTGGTACCTTGGGCAAGTTTTTCTCTGAAATTCACGGTAGCGAAGGGGTTAATACTTTTGTATACACAGTACCATCAGAAAGATAGTACAGAACTGTAATAAGAAAGGTAATAGTTGTGGTTTTAAAAAAAATATAGACTAGCATATTAGAGCACAAAAAACAAACAAAAGGTGCAGCTAGAGAATAATGTGACTTACTGGTGGGGAAATAATAATAATAATTTTATTTTAAAAAATATTAATGAAAAAGAGTCTGGATTTCAGAATAATTATGAATCTCTAGATTTGGGAATTTGTAGTTGTATAAATACATCTCCTTATCATTGGCAACAAAATGTTGATTGTTGGCTGATTTTGCAACCTGCATAATCTTAATAGGATCATTATATCCTATATGACGCGTTTGCACTACAAGAGGCAACAGGATTATCATACTAAATATTCAGTTTGTGCTAAAATATTCTGCTTTGGTTCGGCAAATTGGTCAGAACTTTTATTTAATTAAAAAACGTGTTGCTTCTTGCACTGTCTTTAATACACAGATGTGCTTCACTATAAGAGGTCATGGATACAGTACTATACAAAGTACAAGGTGAGACACAGCATGTGATTCTAAAAACGATGTACAATGCTTTCCCTGAGCTGACACAAAGCACCCTGCATGGCAGCTTATCTTCTTGAAGTGGAAAAGAAGGCTTTTAATCCAGGATTAGGTATCTGTGTGCTTTGTCCATACACTGTTTGGGTTCATGTACAGAATTATTACTGTCTCTGCTATTTGTAGCAAGGAAACAATAGCATACATTCCTACGCATGAGGAAATAAATTACACATATTCCTGCAGTATACAGAAGGGTATAAAATCAACTTGAGTTTAAATAGCACCCTGAAACATTGTTTTACAGCCCTTACCTATCTTGTTGTTTTCTTCAGTGTTACTCACCTTTCTCACATCTTCAACATTTATTAATTTTTTGGACTGTGCCACAAATCCCAACACTCCTGTATCTAAAGGGAATACAATCTCAGAATCTGGTGCCACCAAACAATCCTCTAAGATAGAATCCTTATTAACATTGAAAAGCCTGGTAGCCAACTCAGCAGTGCCATTTCTCATGCGGTACATGAACAGACTCATACGGTCGGCCTGAAGAATAAAAGACATCCTCTTGAGCACATGGAAAACACATCTTTCAAGTTGGACATTCTCCTGGAATCCCCTAATGAGGTCAAAAACAATCTCACTTTCCTCCACACTACTTAGAGAATGAAAATAGGAAAAATCCACCTTTGTCTTTTGTGAGCTCAGTAGATCACTTATGATCCCAGGTCGGAATTTAAGGTCATAGTATTCTTTTGCAAAGGCAACGTTGGAGTCCAGAAATTTCTCCACTGCCTCCTCTGTCAGGGAGCTCATGTTGAGAACAATACTTTCAAACTAAGGGAAATCAGAATGCACTCTCCAATAAATGTTAAAATAAAAAATATTTAAGGTGAAATATATAAGAAAAATCCAGGAATCCCCTCGGTATTTCTCCTTCAGGGGACAGAAGGAGATCTCGGGCTCATGCCATCTTCCTGCTCTGAGCTGTAAGCCTGATTTGGTAACATACGTGTAAGATGATTCTTAGCAAGGCTAGCATTATTCCACTAATAGTGAAGGTGAAACAAGGATTACCCTGATCATTTTAACTGGTCACATGATAGCCTAATAATCCATTAACCAATCATGCTAATATGTAGGGGACATTGCCAGTAGCAGTGATACTGAAGCCACTGCAGACAAAAAAGAGCAGAGGAATCAAACATCACAAATATAAATGATAAACAGATAACTCTTCTGGCTTTTAATTGCATATATTTAGTGATGACTTTTGTTGTGTTATTGTACAACCTTTTTTATTTTTATTTTGTTTTTTTTTTGTAGAAATTGTTCGTTTCTCTTATGTTTTCTGTCAAATCAGCATGATCTCTAATTGTCATACAAGTTTTTAAAGGAATTATTATTTTCTTGCAAAGGACAAAAGGTTAGTCATTTTTCAAAAGCTTAAAAGGACATAAAAATGCATGGCAAATGTATTACAAAAAAATATGCATGAAAAATGTACCTAATTTCACTATTAAAGAGCAGCATATGCACCCAGTGTGCTAGATTACAAGTGGAGTGGTATTTTGCATTTTTGCTATAGTGAAAACTCCTCTAGGATTTTATTTGTTGACCCAAAAACCGCTAAAGCAAAAACAGTTTACTTTCAACTTGTAATAACCTAACTAGCGCAAAAAATAAAATCCTAGCAGAGTTTTTGCTATTTTCATTCCCCCATAGTAGGCAATGGAGAAAGAAAAAGTGGGAAAAAAACGAACACCCCATTATCGAGCAAACACCATTACATATTATCATTAGCGCTAACCCGTCATGATAATAGGAATATATTCCAATGTTCTTTTTGTAACAGAATATGTTCTTTTTATTCATAAGTAAATATTTATACATATATCTGATGTTTTTTTAAACAAATATATATTTATACCATATATATACCATATATATACCATATATATATATATATATATATATATATATATATATATAGAGAGAGAGAGAGATATGCTTATATATAGGTATAGATATATACAAATATATATAGGAATACATATTTATTAATATATAGAACATATTCTGAGATATGTAAAGAACATTGGAATGTGAAATATTTGCAGTAAATACATAGTTAAAAATTAATACTACATAAATATCTTTTTACAAGTTTTTATCTACTTAAAGTGAATGTAAAGTTTAATGAATAAGTGCCTGGTTTTTAAAAATACTCTTAAAAACAGGGGCACTTTCATTCATTAAACTTTACAAAGACGCTTATTTTGTAAAATACTTACCTTTGCTTTATGGAAAGCAGGTCAGCAGCTCCTGCTGTAGTTATCAGATCGATGACGAATCCAGCTTCCTCCAATCTTTGCGTATATATACATACATATACATATTTAGACATTTATTTGTATGTATGTATATATATATATACAGTATAGCCCTTTGCAATCAAACACTTTTTCATATACCATATACATTTGTGCCCTTATAACTTTATTTTTTTTAATATTTATATTAATTATTTGTATCAGATTTACGCACTTCCCTTTACACAAGGTTTTCAGTCATGCTAACATGATGAGTGCAAAATGCAATTACGCTCTTGTGATCACGTTTACTATCAACTTGTAATACGAGGGCTATTTCTATTGCATGAAAAAAACCTATATTGCTTGCATGCCACAGTTAACGCTCCACTTGTAATCTAGCAATTAGGGGCCGATTTATCAAGGGCAGAATGGCCCCTAATGCCCCTGTTTCCAAGCGAGCCTTCAGGCTCGCCGGAAACAGCAGTTAGGAAGCAGCGGTCTTAAGACCACTGCTCCTTAACTGGTCTGCCGCCTCCGAGGTTGCTGACATCAATCCATCCGATCTTATACGATCGGGTTGATTGACACCCCCTGCTAGCGGCCGATTGGCCGCAAATCTGCAGGGGGCGGCATTGCACAAGCAGTTCACCAGAACTGCTTGTGCAATGTTAAATGCTGACAGCATATGCTGCCGGAATTCAGCAATGTCTATCGGACATGATCCACTGAGTGGATCATGTCGGACAGACATTTGATAAATCGGCCCCTTAGAGTTCTATTGTGAAGTAGACTGTTAGCACAAAACCCGACCAAAAAACTTACTAAACAAACTAATTAAAAAGAGAAAAAGAACTCACTGTATAAAACATTTCAGTGTAATGTGCAATTAGAAAAACCTGTAAACAGTTAAAGAGAAGTAAAATAAAAATAAAAAGGAGATAACCTCACCCGCTAACACGACAAGCTGCAGGTTAAAAATACCCCTAAATTGTCTAGGGACACCCCGGCCAGCCCCTCATTTGCCCCTACGAAGATTCTGAGATGCCTCTTGAGCTCTTCAGTGAGACTACTGTACCTAATAAAACAAATTTGTACAGTTAAAAACGTTTTCATAACATTTTTGTAAGAGTATAAGAGTGCACATTGTTGGCTACTGTACTTAATACTAAGGGGCCAAGCTGTTTTCCAGAAGGCTACCTGTAGTAAGTTAGAGGGCAGTTGTTGCAGCTGAGTGGAAAAGTCTGTGTATTTTCTCTGAGTTTGGGAGAGGATGTGTTGGAAATCAAACTAAAGGAGAGAGATATTAGGTTAATGATGGTCCAGCAAGAGTGTGTTAAAGGAGTGGGAGGGTACATTTAAGCTGGGGGTCAATCATGCAGAAGCAGAAAAAAAAAAAAACCATCAACAAAATATTATAGAGATAAGAATGAGACTGAGGTATACCAGGGGTGAAATAAAACCATTAAGCAAATATACAGATAACAGGGCAATAGCTGCTTAAACTAACTTAACATAATGGCAGACATAAAATTGATAAAATATGCAATGAGCTAGAGGTATGCAAATTATGACTAGCACAGCCTGTAATTACAGAGTCATGGTAGTATATACATTTAAAATAAAAACAAAACAAAAGGAATTATCACTAAATATACAAACACATACAATAAAACAACTTGGTAGGTAAAATATAATGAAGCTGTTTTCCAGAAGGCTACCTGTAGTAAGTTAGAGAGCAGTTGTTGCAGCTGAGTGGAAAAGTCTGTGTATTTTCTCTGGCCTAGATTTAGAATTGGGCGGTAGCCGTCAAAACCAGCGTTAGAGGCTCCTAACGCTGGTTTTTACCGCCCTCTGGTATTTGGAGTCAGTCATTAAAGGGTCTAACGCTCACTTTTCAGCCGCGACTTTTCCATACCGCAGATCCCCTTACGTCAATTGCGTATCCTATCTTTTCAATGGGATCTTTCTAACTCCGGTATTTAGAGTCGTGGCTGAAGTGAGCGTTAGAAATCTAACGAGAAAACTCCAGCCGCAGAAAAAAGTAAGTAGTTAAGAGCTTTCTGGGCTAACGCCGGTTTATAAAGCTCTTAACTACTGTGCTCTAAAGTACACTAACACCCATAAACTACCTATGTACCCCTAAACCGAGGTCCCCCCACATCGCCGCCACTCGATTAAATTTTTTTAACCCCTAATCTGCCGACCGCCACCTACGTTATCCTTATGTACCCCTAATCTGCTGCCCCTAACACCGCCGACCCCTATATTATATTTATTAACCCCTAACCTGCCCCCCACAACGTCGCCGCCAGCTACCTACAATAATTAACCCCTAATCTGCTGACCGCCCCCTACGTTATCCTTATGTACCCCTAATCTGCTGCCCCTAACACCGCCGACCCCTATATTATATTTATTAACCCCTAACCTGCCCCCCACAACGTCGCCGCCAGCTACCTACAATAATTAACCCCTAATCTGCCGACCGCCACCTACGTTATCCTTATGTACCCCTAATCTGCTGCCCCTAACGCCGCCAACCCCTATATTATATTTATTAGCCCCTAATCTGCCCCCCTCAACGTCGCCTCCACCTGCCTACACTTATTAACCCCAAATCTGCCGAGCGGATCTCACCGCTACTATAATAAAGTTATTAACCCATAATCCGCCTCACTCCCACCTCAATAACCCTATAATAAATAGTATTAACCCCTAATCTGCCCTCCCTAACATCGCCGACACCTAACTTCAATTATTAACCCCTAATCTGCCGACCGAATTTCGCCGCTACTGTAATAAATGGATTAACCCCTAAAGCTAAGTCTAACCCTAACCCTAACACCCCCCTAAATTAAATATAATTTAAATCTAACGAAATAAATTAACTCTTATTAAATAAATTATTCCTATTTAAAGCTAAATACTTACCTGTAAAATAAATCCTAATATAGCTACAATATAAATTATAATTATATTATAGCTATTTTAGGATTTATATTTATTTTACAGGTAACTTTGTATTTATTTTAACCAGGTACAATAGCTATTAAATAGTTAAGAACTATTTAATAGCTAAAATAGTTAAAATAATTACAAAATTACCTGTAAAATAAATCCTAACCTAAGTTACAATTAAACCTAACACTACACTATCAATAAATTAATTAAATAAAATACCTACAATTACCTACAATTAAACCTAACACTACACTATCAATACATTAATTAAATACAATATCTACAAATAAATACAATGAAATAAACTAACTAAAGTACAAAAAATAAAAAAGAACTAAGTTACAAAAAATAAAAAAATATTTACAAACATCAGAAAAATATTACAACAATTTTAAACTAATTACACCTACTCTAAGCCCCCTAATAAAATAACAAAGCCCCCCAAAATAAAAAAATGCCCTACCCTATTCTAAATTACAAAAGTTCAAAGCTCTTTTACCTTACCAGCCCTGAACAGGGCCCTTTGCGGGGCATGCCCCAAAGAATTCAGCTCTTTTGCCTGTAAAAAAAACACATACAATACCCCCCCCCCCCAACATTACAACCCACCACCCACATACCCCTAATCTAACCCAAACCCCCCTTAAATAAACCTAACACTAAGCCCCTGAAGATCTTCCTACCTTATCTTCACCATACCAGGTTTTCTGGGTGTTTTTTTTTTAGTTTAGGGTTTGGGCTTTTTGTAAACAAGCTAAATGCATTTTTCAGGGCAATGGGTAGCTTATGTTTATTTTAGAGTTAGGTTTTTTTATTTTGGGGGGTTGGTTGGGTGGTGGATTTTACTGTTGGGGGGGTCTTTTTATTTTTTTACAGGTAAAAGAGCTGTTTAACTTAATGCAATGCCCTACAAAAGGTCCTTTTAATGGCTATTGGTAGTTTATTGTAGGCTAGGTTTTTTTAAAAAAATTTGGGTGGGATTTTATATTTTTATAGGGCTATTAGATTAGGTGTAATTCTTTTTTATTTTTGATCATTCCTTTTTTTTCTCTCATAATTTAGTGTTTGTTATTTTTTGTAATTTAGTATTTTTAATTTTTTGTAATTAGTTTGTAATTTTTATACGTATACTGTGCCCACTTGCCCAGTGCCACCACTCATATCTGGTGTAACAGTAGTGTAAATTTAAAAAAAAAAACTTTTTTTAACTGTGAAGCATCAGTCTGCTTGTGTAATCTAATTGCAGTTGCCTGCCTTCCAGCATGTGTGCCAGGCTCAGAGCGTATACTGTGCCCACTTGCCCAGTGCCACCACTCATATCTGGTGTAACAGTAGTGTAAATTTAAAAAAAAAAAACTTTTTTGACTGTGAAACATCAGTCTGCTTGTGTAATCTAATTGCAGTTGCCTGCCTGCCAGCGTGTGTGTCAGGCTCACAGCGTATACTGTGCCCACTTGCCCAGTGCCACCACTCATATCTGGTGTAACAGTAGTGTAAATTAAAAAAAACAAAACTTTTTTGACTGTGAAACATCAGGCGTCAGGTTTACAGAGTATACTGTGCCCACTTGCCCAGTGCCACCACTCATATCTTGTTTAATAGTAGTGTACATTTAAAAAAAAAAAAAAAAAAATTTGACTGTGAAACATCAGTCTGCTTTTTTTTGTCAGGCTCACAGCATATACTGTGCCCACTTGCCCAGTGCCACCACTCATATCTTGTTTAATAGTAGTGTAAGTGTATATTTAAAAAACAAAACAAAACTTTTTGGACTGTGAAACATCAGTCTGCTTTTTTGTGTCAGGCTCACAGCGTATACTGTGCCCACTTGCCCAATGCCACCACTCATATCTTGTTTAATAGTAGTGTAAGTGTACATTTAAAAAAAAAAAACATTTTTGACTGTGAAACATCAGTCTGCTTTTTTGTATCAGGCTCACAGCGTATACTGTGCCCACTTGCCCAGTGGCACCACTCATATCTTGTTTAATAGTAGTGTAAGTGTACATTTAAAAAAAAAAAAAACTTTTTTGACTGTGAAACATCAGTCTGCTTTTTTGTTTCAGGCTCACAGCGTATACTGTGCCCATTTGCCCAGTGTCACCACTCATATCTTGTTTAATAGTAGTGTAAGTGTACATTTAAAAAAAAAAAAAACTTTTTTTGACTGTGAAACATCAGTCTGCTTTTTTGTGTCAGGCTCACAGCATATACTGTGCCCACTTGCCCAGTGCCACCACTCATATCTTGTTTAATAGTAGTGTAAGTGTACATTTAAAAAAAAAAAAAAACTTTTTTGACTGTGAAACATCAGTCTGCTTTTTTGTGTCAGGCTCACAGCGTATACTGTGCCCACTTGCCCAGTGGCACCACTCATATCTTGTTTAATAGTAGTGTAAGTGTACATTTAAAAAAAATAACTTTTTGGACTGTGAAACATCAGTCTGCTTTTTTTGTTTCAGGCTCACAGCGTATACTGTGCCCACTTGCCCAGTGCCACCACTCATATCTTGTTTAATAGTAGTGTGTGTACATTTAAAAAAAAATGACAGGCAGAGACAGGCCACCCCGCAGGTGCCGTCGTGGTCGTGGTGCTGTGATTCCCTTTGGCCCTAGAATAATGCCCAGTGTTCAGAGGCCACATACCATGAACTCAAAAAGTTCTGAGGACATAGTTGACAGGCTAACACAGGACACCCAATCTTCTACAGCTTCCGCTCGGAACCTTGACGAACCATCCTCCTCCAGCTTAGCTTCGGCCACCTCTCACGTTACCACTCGCCCACCTGCCGCCACCACCAACACTAGCACCACAGCTGCTTCACTTGATCTGTCAGAGAAGTTATTTACACATCAGTTTGAAGAAATGAGTGATGCGCAACCATCATTGACAGATGATGTAGATAACAGTGATATGTCTCAGTCAGGCAGCATTACAGACATGGACGTACGGTGTGATGATGATGATGATGATGTTGTACCCGTTGCTGCTTCCTTTTTTGAGTTGTCAGATACAAGTGAAGCGGTTGATGATGACAATGCGTCCGTGGATGTCATCTTGGTGCCCGCTAGAAGAGAAGAAGAACAGGGGGAAAGTTCAGATGGGGAGACAGAGAGGAGGAGGAGACGAGTTGGAAGCAGGGGGAGGTCATCACAAGGAGCTAGTGGCACAGTCAGACAGCATGCATCGGCACCCGGGGTCAGCCAGACAGCACGCCAATCAACGCATGCTGTTGCCACCACCAGAATGCCGTCATCGCAGAGCTCAGCAGTGTGGCATTGTTTTGTGTGTGTCTGCCTCTGACAACAGCGATGCCATTTGCAACCTGTGCCAAAAGAAACTGAGTCGTGGGAAGTCCAACACCCACCAAAGGTACAACTGCTTTGCGAAGGCACATGATCGCACATCACAAACGCCTATGGGATCAACACATGAGTACAAGCAGCACACAAACTCAAAGCTGCCATCCTCCTCCTGGTCCAGCATCTTCAGCCACGTCAACCACTGCTATCCTCCTTGCCCCCTCTCAACCATCCGCCACTCCGTCTCTCTCCTTGAGCAGTTCCTGCTCATCAGCCCACAGTCAGGTGTCTGTCAAGGACATGTTTGAGCGTAAGAAGCCAATGTCACAAAGTCACCCCCTTGCCCAGCGTCTGACAGCTGGCTTGTCTGAACTCTTAGACTGCCAGCTTTTACCATACAAGCTTATGGAGTCTGAGGCATTCAAAAAATTTGTAGCTATTGGGACACCGCAGTGGAAGGTACCTGGCCGAAATTTCTTTGCACAAAAGGCAATCCCCAACCTGTACTCGATTGTGCAAAAGGAAGTAATGGCATGTCTGGCACACAGTGTTGGGGCAAGGGTCCATCTTACCACTGATACCTGGTCTGCAAAGCATGGTCAGGGCAGGTATATCACCTACACTGCGCATTGGGTAAACCTGCTGACGGCTGCCAAGCATGGAATGTGTGGCTCTGCAGAGGAGTTGGTGACACAGCCACGACTTGCAGGCAGGCCTGCTGCCACCTCCTCTACTCCTCCTACTCCATCCTCTTCCATAACCTCCTCGGCTGAGTCCTCTTCTGCTGCTGCGTCTTGCTCCACATCAATGGCATCCCCCAGCTCCCCAGGTACTATTCCACATACCGGATATGGCAGTGTCACGCCGTTTTGGGGTTGCCTTACCTGAAAGCAGAGAGTCACACCGGACCAGCACTCCTGTCCACCCTGAACGCACAGGTGGATCAGTGGCTGACTCCGCACCAACTGGAGATCGGCAAAGTGGTTTCTGACAATGGAAGAAATTTGGTGGCGGTATTGAAATTGGGCAAGTTGACACATGTGCCGTGCATGGCACATGTGTGTAATATGATCGTACAAAGCTTTGTGCATAAGTACCCAGGCTTACAGGACGTCCTGAAGCAGCCCAGGAAGGTGTGTGGCCATTTCAGGTGTTCCTACACGGCCATGGCACACTTTTCAGATATCCTGCGGCGAAACAACATGCCAATGAGGCGCTTGATTTGCGACAGCCTGACACATTGGAATTCAACACTCCTAATGTTCGACCGCCTGCTCCAAAAAGAAAAAGCCGTTAACGAGTATTTGTATGACCGGGGTGCTAGGACAGCCTCTGCGGAGCTGTGAATTTTTTGTCACATTACTGGATGCTCATGCGCAATGCCTGTAGGCTCATGCGTCCTTTTGAGGAGGTGACAAACCTAGTCAGTCGCACCGAAGGCACCATCAGCGACATCATACCATTTGTTTTCTTCCTGGAGCGTGCCCTACGAAGAGTGCTGGATCAGGCCGTAGATGAGCGTGAAGAGGAAGAGTTGTGGTCACCATCACCACCAGAAACAGCCTTATCAGCATCGTTTGCTGGACCATCGGCAACGCTGGAAGAGGATTGTTAGGAAGAGGAGTCAGAGGAGGAATGTGGCTTTGAGGAGGAGGAGGAACCACAACAGGCATCCCAGGGTGCATGTTGTCATCTATCTGGTACCCGTGGTATTGTACGTGGCTGGGGGGAAAAAGATACCTTCAGTGAGATCACTGAGGATGAGGAACGGGACATGAGTAGCTCGGCATCCAACCTTGTGCAAATGGGGTCTTTCATGCTGTCGTGCCTGTTGAAGGACCCTCGTATAAAAAAGCTGAAGTATAACGACCTGTACTGGGTGTCCACGCTACTAGACCCCCGGTATAAGCATAAAGTGCCTGAAATGTTACCGAATTACCGCAAGTCGGAAAGGATGCAGCAGTTCCAAAAGAAATTAAAAAGTATGCTTTACACAGCGTATAAGGGTGATGTCACAGCACAATGGGAATCTGACAGGGGAAGAGGTGAAAGTAATCCTCCTCCTCCCACGACCACGCCGGCAAGGACAGGACACTTTACAGACGTGTTGTTGATGGAGGACATGCAGAGCTTTTTAAGTCCTATGCATTGCCACAGCCCTTCGGGGTCTGCCCTCAGAGAACGACTCGACCGACAGGTAGCAGACTACCTCGCCTTAACTGCAGATCTCGACACTCTGAGGAGCGATGAACCCCTTGACTACTGGGTGTGCAGGCTTGACCTGTGGCCTGAGCTATTCCAATTTGCGATAGAACTTCTGGCCTGCCCCGCTTCAAGTTTCCTGTCAGAAAGGACCTTCAGTGCAGCAGGAGGTATTGTCACTGAGAAGAGAAGTCGCCTAGGTCAAAAAAGTCTAGATTACCTCACCTTTATTAAGATGAATGAGGGATGGATCCCGAACGGACTGACATTGGGCGATACATTTGACTAAAAAAGACCTGATGAGATGAGCTGCCTTGGGCTAAAAATGGTCCACACGCTGCTGTATTTTATCTCTGAATGCCGGTTACTTGCGTGGCTTATCCGCCACCAACTAGGGTTCAAGCCGCAATGTTTTAGGGCACTTTCTGCCTGGGAAACAAACATCAATTTTTCTGGCCGCTGCTACAGCAGCGGCTGCAACAATACCTAATTTTTTTTTCTGGCCTCTGGTGCAGCACTGTGTCTTCAAAAACCAAACCAATAAAAAAGGCACATAACAGGTATTAAACTGATAGGAATAGTACTACTTAACACACCACTCATATCTGTTGGCAAAGTAGATTGCACGCGTAGTGCCCCAAATTTGAAGTAGGAGGACCGACCAAGCATCTTTTTCCATCTCCCGGTTCCTAAAATCCATACCATATACACGTCCCCTGATAGGGGACGTAACAGGGATTAAACTGATAAGAATAGTACTACTTAACACACCACTCATATCTGGTGGCACAGTAGGTTGCACGCGCAGTGCCCCAAATATGAAGTAGGAGGACAGACCAAGCATCTTTTTCCATCTCCCGGTTCCTAAAATCCATGCCATATACACGTCCCCTGATAGGGGATGTAACAGGGATTAAACTGATAGGAATAAAACTACTTAAGACACCTTATAATAACGCAGAGAGAGGCAATGCAGAGAGAGGAGTCTGAAGAAGAGGAGTCAGAGGAGGAAGGTGGCTTTGAGGAGGTGGAAGACCAAACACAGCAGGCGTCCCAGGGGGCTTATTGTCACCTTTCGGGGACCCTTGGTGTTGTACGTGGCTGGGTGGAAGAAGAGACCTTCAATTACATCAGTGAGGACAAGGAACGGACATGGCTAGCTTGGTATCCAACCTTGTGCAAATGGGGAGTTTGTGGTTGTTTGCGGTGCGTTAAACAGGGAGTTTGGTCTGTCACTGTGAAGCGGGCGTAACCCTTACACTACCTGATCGATACAACATCATACCTGATGTTTTAAAGCACGTTATTCCAAACAATTTAGGAATGTTAGGTGATTTATGCCCTTTATGGATTAAAAACAGACTCTGCATCAACTATGTAATTTTCCGTGGGAGTTTTGCCATGGATCCCCCTCCGGCATGCCACAGTCCAGGTGTTAGTCCCCTTGAAACAACTTTTCCATCACTATTGTGGCCAGAAAGAGTCCCTGTGGGTTTTAAAATTCATCTGCCTATTGAAGTCAATAGCGGTTCGCCCGGTTCACCCGTTTGCGAACTTTTGCGGAAGTTCGCGTTCGCGGCTTGCGAATGCAAAATTTTATGTTTGCGACATCACTAATGGTATATAACAGTGAATAACGTTATGTATAGAACAATGTATGTAAAAGTTCCCTCAATAGCGGTCTTTTACACTTGTACTCCGTTGTATATTTTGGGAAAATGGTGGACAGCTTAATATAACTAACCGGGTTACAACTTCATTCAAACTACTGGCAAATGTCAATTATCATAAATAATAAAAAGTAATTTTAAACCTGCTTATAGGCTGTAGTATATAAATAAATACTCACATTTATATACTACAGCCTATAAGCAGGTTTAAAATTACTTTTTATTATTTATGATAACTGACATTTGTCAGTAGTTTAAATGAAGTTGTAACCTGGTTAGTTATATTAAGCTGTCCACCATTTTCCCAATATATACAACCGAGTACAAGTGTAAAAAGACCGCTATTGAGGGAACTTTTACATACATTGTTCTATACATAACGTTATTCACTGTTTTATACCATTATTCTACACTATAGGAAAAACAAGTCTGAGAATTAGCACCAGTAGTGTAGTGTTTTTAATTTTGTTGGGCAGCAAACAGTGTATCTGTTTTTCTCTTTCTGCTGTCATTTTAATAGCTACAATAAAGGTTACATTTTAATAACACTCGGCTAGATTACGAGTTTTGCGTTATGAGTGAAAAAGCCTCATAACATTGCTTTTTCACTACCGCTGCTATTACGAGTTTTGCAGGTATAGCTGCACCGCACACTTTTTTGGCCGTAACGCAACGTAACTACTGCAGCTTTCAAAAAAGTCCTTTTTCAATGGGACTTCCATAGCGCCGGTATTACGAGTTTTGCCTGGGAGGCCAAAAAGTGAGCGGTACAGTCTATACCGTCAAGATTCGTACCGCCATCTAAAGTCAGTAGTTATGAGTTTTATTCTACAAATCTGTAGCATAAAACTCATAACTAAAGTGTTACAAAGTACACTAACACCCATAAACTACCTATTAACCCCTAAACCAAGGCCCTCCCGCATAGCAAACACTAAAATAAAAATATTAACCCCTAATCTGCTGCTCCGGATATCGCCACCACTATAATAAACATATTAACCCCTAAACCGCCATACTCCCGCATCACAAACACAAGTTAAATATTATTAACCCCTGATCTGCTGTCCCCAACGTCACCACCGCCACTAACTAAACCTAACCCTAAGTCTAACCCTAACACCCCTAACTTTAATATAATTAAAATAAATCTAAAGAAAAATTACTATCATTAAATAAATTATTCCTGTTTAAAACTAAATACTTACCTGTAAAATAAACCCTAAGCTAGCTACAATATAACTAATAGTTACATTGTAGCTATCTTAGGTTTTATTTTTATTTCACAGGCAAGTTTGTAATTATTTTAACTAGGTAGACTAGTTAGTAAATAGTTATTAACTTTTTAATAACTACCTAGTTAGAATAAATACAAACGTACCTGTAAAATAAAACCTAACCTGTCTTACACTAACACCTTACCTTACAATACAATTAAATAAATTACATTAATTAAATACAATTAACTAAATTAGAACCCCCCCCACTAAATTACACAAAATAAAAAATAAATTATCAAATATTTAAACTAATTAGCCCTATAAAAAAAAAAGCCCCCCCCAAAATAAAAAAAACCCTAGCCTAAACTAAGCTGCCAATAGCTCTTAAAAGGGCCTTTTGCGGGGCATTGCCCTAAAGAAATCAGCTCTTTTACCTGTAAAAAAAAAAAAATACAAACAACCCCCAACAGTAAAACCCACCACCCACACAACCAAACCCCCAAATAAAATCCTATTTAAAAAACCTAAGCTCCCCATTGCCCTGAAAAGGGCATTTGGATGGGCATTGCCCTTAAAAGGGTATTAAGCTCTTTTTCAGCCCAAACCCTAATCTAAAAATAAAACCCACCCAATAAACCCTTAAAAAAAAAACTAACACTAACCGCTGAAGATCCACTTACTGTTTTTGAAGACCACCCATCCATCCTCAACAAAGCCGGGAGAAGTCTTTATCCAAGGGGCAAGAAGTGGTTCTCCAGGCGGGCAGAAGTCTTCATCCAGACGGTATCTTCTATCTTCATCCTTCCGACGTGGAGCAGCTCCATCTTCAAGACATCCGGCGCGGAGCATCCTCTTCATATGGTCCCAGCCATACACTGAAGGTTCCTTTAAATGATATCATCCAAGATGGCATCCCTTGACTTCTGATTGGCTGATAGAATTCAGCCAATCGGAATTAAAAGGGGAAAAAATCCTATTGGCTGATGCACTCAGCCAATAGGATTGAGCTTCAATCCTATTGGCTGATCCAATCAGCCAATTGGATTGAGCTTGCATTCTATTGGCTGTTCCAATCAGCCAATAGAATGCAAGCCCAATCCTCTTGGCTGATTGCATCAGCCAATAGGATGTTTTCACCTTTAATTCCGATTGGCTGATAGAATTCTATCAGCCAATCGGAATTCAAGAGACACCATCTTGGATGACGTCATTTAAAGGAACCTTCAGTGTACAGCTGGGACCGTATGAAGAGGATGCTCTGCACCGGATGTCTTGAAGATAGAGCCGCTCCACGTCAGAAGGATGAAGATAGAAGATGCCATCTGGATGAAGACTTCTGCCCGCCTGGAGGACCACTTCTTGCCACTTGGATGAAGACTTCTCCCGGCTTCGTTGAGGACTTCTTGCTGCTTGGATGAAGACTTCTCCCGGCTTCGTTGAGGATGGATTTTCGGTCTTCAAAAACTGTAAGTGGATCTTCGGATCTCTTGAATAGCAATTCTATAAAATTCTTGAACTCAAGCCACTCTTGTTGTTTGAATAACAGATATACATATGTATAGAAATACATGCACATATATTTATTTACATACATATATGTATACATGTGTTCCTATGGATCTCTATGTAAAAGCACTTTTGCCCATTTTTTTAAAAAATAATTTGTATTAGTGTTATTATTAGTGTAACTGTACTTTTAAATTAATTTTTTTGTTCTGTTTTGTGACACTTTTTGACTCGCGTAACAGTTAACCATAGCTCTGGAGTCACAGTAATCATTCAAGCATAAATCGAATTGCGCTCATGTGTTCGCATTTACTTTCAACTTTTAATACAGGCAGAATTTAACTTGAGCACAAACGGCCACAAAAACCCAATATCACTTGCATGCAAACGATAGCAAGCTACTCGTAATTTAGCCCTACGTGGTTTATTTTACAATAGAGCAAATGCAAGGTCATTTGTAAAAGATACTGAGAAATATGTATGATCCTAATTTGTTAAAGTAACACAGAAACGTTCAAAACATACTGATTGTATGTGTAAAATCCCTGCTGGATCTAAATCTAAATACCTAAAAATGCAATAGAGAAAGGGCAAAGCTTAAATGTAATAATACTGAAAGGACCCAATCTGAATTGTTATGTAAGATAAAATACAAAGCACAAAATATAAGTGCAACAAACCTCTCATATTATGTAGTCTTCTATTGCACTGGGCATGTCTCTCCTTCACATACAGAAATACAGAGAACACCCCTTACAGAAGTATAGCAACATTTGCCTGACTAGAAACTTGTGTGAGACATCGCAGTGCTGGATGAGCATTTTAGATCATCTTACCTGTGAGGAGAGCTTTATGGGATGCATCTCTCATCCCTCTTGGACTTTCAGGTTTCACCTTTTTTTCTTTGATCATTCAGTTAGTTCAGCCCCTGTAAAGCCTGTACTACAATTTCTACCCAAGCGAATATTTTATCATCAGGCCCATAGAGAGCTTTAAGGGGCTGATTTATCAATGTGTGGGAGGACATGATCCGCTATAGCGGATCATGTCTGCCCCACATCGATAAATTTGGACAGCATATGCAGTTGGCATTTATCATTGCACAAGCATTTCTTGTGAAATAGTTATGGAATGCTGCCCCCTGCATATTCGCGGCCAATCGGTCATTAGCAGGAGGTGTCAATCATCCCCATCGTATCACATCGGGATGATTGCTGTCCGCTTCCTCAGAGGTGGTGGACGAGTTAAGGACCGCTGCTTCTTAACTTATGTTTCCAGCGAGCCTGAAGACTCGCGCCAAAACAGCTGCATTCGCAGCTACATAAATCAGCCCCTAAGAATCAAATAATAACAAAACAAGAGTGAAAAGAAAATGCCTCAGACGACTTAAGGTACAAATAAATATATTATTTACAATGATAAAATTAAAAATTGTAAATGCACCCACTGAAATAATACATTTGCTGCCAGAAATACAAAAAAGACTGATTTCAAAAATTCGAATATTGAAGCATTGGCAACTGAACCCAACAAGTTTTGCTTGTGCTAAACTCCAGAGCCAGAATTGGGTGAAAAGGAAGCTCACTTTGAGGGAGGTAAAAATTCACCCAGCTCATATCTCTGTGGCATCTTTGTCAGTTACATATCCACAATAGCCCGCTGGCCTTTCAGACCCTTTGTCATTCCCTGCTCTTACATCAGAGCCCTAGCCCTGCCATTTTACAACCTACATACTTAGATCAGACCACAATGATCAGAATCCTGGTCCTATAGCCACTTAATGTTGCTGTGCTGGGCTCTCTGTGGTTGTTGTTTCCCCCATTTGCAGTATGTTGTCCCTGAGGGACCATGATAAAATCTGTATGTGCAAGGGTAGAATGAGGAGTAGAACTTATCGACCTGGCTGCCACACTGTTTAATAGTCAGGCAGGAAAGTAGTGCTTTGCCTTATAAAGGACCAGATTACAAGTGGAGCGCTAAACATTGCTTTCGAGAATAATAATTACAGTGCACGCTAATGTGATTACAAGTTGAACGCAATGCAACATGACCTTGTGTTCACATTGCTAGGAAGCATTGCACTCACAAGAGCGCGCTTCCATAGGCTCCAATGAGAGCCTCATTCTCATGCCGTCAGTCACGGCATGAGAACTCATGCAGGGGGTAAGTAGCTCAGTGATGGCAGCGAAGTGTAAATATTATATGTACATGCTTATATACATATATATATATGCATGCATTAATAAATGTACTGTATATACACATATTAACACATAAATATATATGTATATAAGCATATACATATAAATTTACAGGAAACACACAGTTCCCATAGACTGCTGTGTAAAGGCACTTTTCAGTGTATTTTTTTTTCTAACACCCCACACCTGCTCCCTTTAGACCCCAAAAACTGCTTTTGCAGATATTGTATTAAAAAATAAAGATGCTACTAACTTTCGGCTAGATTACGAGTCTTTCATTAGGCTTAAAAAGCAGCGTTGGCCGGTCCCAACGCTGCTTTTTAACGCCCGCTGGTATTACGAGTCTTGCAGGTACAGGTGTACCGCTCACTTTTTTGGCCAGACTCGGAAATACCGCAAATCCACTTACGTCAATTGCGTATCCTATATTTTCAATGGGACTTGCATAGCGCCGGTATTACGAGTCTGACAAAAAGTGAGCGGTACACCCTCTCCTGTCAAGCCTGGTATCGCATTTAAAAGTCAGTAGTTAAGAGTTATACACTACAAAGCCGTAGCATAAAACTCTTAACTAAAGTGCTAAAAAGTACACTAACACCCATAAACTAACTATTAACCCCTAAACCGAGGTCCTCCCGCATCGCAAACACTAAAATAAATATTTTAACCCCTAATCTGCCGAACCGGACGTTGCCGCCACTATAATAAATATATCAACCCCTAAACCGCCGCACTCCCGCATCGTAAACACTAGTTAAATATTATTAACCCCTAATCTGCTGGCCCTAACATCGCCGCCACCTACCTACATTTATTAACCCCTAATCTGACGCCACCAACGTCGCCGCCACTATAATAAAGTTATTAACCCCTAAACCTAAGTCTAACCCTAACCCTACCTAACTTAAATATAATTTAAATAAATCTAAATAAAATTACTACAATTAACTAAATAATTCCTATTTAAAACTAAATACTTACCTATAAAATAAACCCTTAGCTAGCTACAATAATAATAACCCCAAACAAAATAAAATAGCCCCCAAAATAAAAAAGCCCTACCCTACACTAAATTACAAATAGCCCTTAAAAGGGCCTTTTGTGGGGCATTGCCCCAAAGTAATCAGCTCTTTTACCTGAAAAAAAATTACAATCTCCCCCCCCAACATTAAAACCCACCACCCACACAACCAACCCTACTCTAAAACCCACCCAATGCCCCCTTAAAAAAACCTAACACTAACCCCCTGAAGATGCCATCTGGATGAAGACTTCTGCCCGCCTGGAGGACCACTTCGCCCACCTTGGATGAAGACTTCTCCAGGCTTCGTTGAGGACTTCGGCCCGGTTGGGTGAAGACGTCTCCCTGTAAGGTGATCTTCAGGGGGTTAGTGTTAGGTTTTTTAAGGGGGGATTGGGTGGGTTTTAGAGTAGGGTTGGTTGTGTGGGTGGTGGGTTTTAATGTTGGGGGGGAGAAATGTAATTTTTTTTTCAGGTAAAAGAGTTGATTACTTTGGGGCAATGCCCCGCAAAAAGCCCTTTTAAGGGCTATTTGTAATTTAGTGTAGGGTAGGGCTTTTTTTTATTTTTGGGGGGCTTTTTTATTTTGTTAGGGGGATTAGATTAGGTGTAATTAGTTTAAAAATCTTGTAATTTGTTTATTATTTTCTGTAATTAAAGGATTACTTTCTGTTATAATTTTTAAGCTAAACAACTAACATATTAAAGTTAATAAACATTAATTAAAACCTACTGACCTATATTTTCTCCAAAACGAATTTTTAACACGTTCTAAAAGTTATATCTTTTATTCGCCGATGATGTCACGTTATCCTGCCCACTATTTTCAGCACTGCATGTTCAAAATACTTAAACCAATAACTTTGTGTTTAAAGCGCCATTTTGAAACCTAGGTATTGTAAACGGATTGGTACAGAGCAAAGGATACCCACGGAGTGGGTTTGGAAAACAATTAAATTTGCAGACAAGATTTCTGATATACGGTAGAGATATGTTAATGAAATGCTATTGATAAAAAGCGTATTTGGGGTAGTTAGTTAGTAACAGGCATAGAAAATATTTACAGTGGCCCTTTAAGTGTTTTTTTTTTTACTTTAGATAATTTTATTTAATTGTAATTAATTGTATTTAATTTAGGTAATTAATTTTATTGTAGTGTAGTGTTAGGTATAATTGTAACTTAGGTTAGGTTTTATTTTACAGGTAAATTTGTCTTTATTGTACCTAGTTAAAATAAATACAAAGTTGCCTGTAAAATAAAAATAAACCCTAAGCTATCTACAATGTAACTATTAGTTATATTGTAGCTAGCTTAGGGTTTATTTTATAGGTAAGTATTTAATTTTAAATAGGAATTATTTAGTTAATTGTAGGTTTAGGGGTTAATATGTTTATTATAGTGGTGGCGACATTGGGGCGGCAGATTAGGGGTTAATAAATGTAGTTAGGTTGCAGCGACATTGGGGGTGGCAGATATGGGGTTAATAAATATAATGTAGGTTTTGGCGATGTTGGGGGCTGCAGATTAGGGGTTCATAAGTATAATGTAGGTGGCGGCGGTGTCCGGAGCGGCAGATTAGGGGTTAATAATATAATGCAGGTGGCGGCGATGTCGGGGGCGGCATATTAGGGGTTAGTAAGTGTTTAGACTCGGGGTTCATGTTAGGGTTTTAGGTGTAGACATAAATGTATTTTCCCCATAGGAATCAATGGGGCTGCGTTAGGAGCTTTACGCTGCTTTTTTGCAGGTGTTAGTTTTTTTTTCAGCCGGCTCTCCCTGTTGATTCCTATCAGGAAATCATGCATGAGCACGTTTTACCAGCTCACCGCTAACATAAGCAGCGCTGGTATTGAGGTGAGATGTGGAGCTAAATTTTGCTCTACACTCACTTTTTTGCGGTTAACGCCGGGTTTGTAAAAATCCGTAATACCAGCGCTGTCGGTAAGTGAGCGGTGAGCATAAACTGCTCTTTAGCAATAATAAAATAATAAATAATAAAATAATAAATAATAATAATAAAATATATCACACTTGATTTTGGGGACATTTTGTGGCCATTTATAAAATTAACCAGAGATCGAGCACTAATTGTAATGGCTGGTTATTTATAGCATGCCCGCAAATGGGCAAATTAAACAAATTAATTAATCTCAAAGACAAATGAAAACATCACAAAACAGAGAATTTAAAAGAGGGAAGAAATATGCCTGTGGAAGTTGTCAACCTTTATGCTGCCTGCCCATTAATTTAAGAGAACTAGCCAATCCTGACATTGTAACCAGAAAAGCTATATCCTTTCATTTTTTTTCTCGAGAAAAGAATGTGAACTACCATGCTCATAACTCTGCAATAAAACCCACCAGAATTAGCCTGCCTAGAACTGATTTCTACTGCTTCCCAGTCACTTTCTTTATGCTCAATAGACATTTTATTTTATTCACCTTCTCAACAGGGAACCATTATTCAAGCCTTAGCACAATCAATTGCAAGAAATATTAGAAAGGTAAAATATATTCTTGACTACTCATCTGAGAAGGTGATGAAAGTCACAAATAAAACACAAGAGACGGAACACTACAACAAGCCAACAAACATGCCATATTTTAATGGCAAGATGTGTGATTAGGTAGCAAAAAGAGAGCAGGTTCATCACTGATTTGACAGCAAGACATTCCTACTGGCCTTATTCATTAAGACAACAACTTGATCAAATAATTGTCTGCCTTTCCAACATGAACTTGGTGGCCCTGATGTGAGTAATCTACCATATCCCATCCACCAATTCAGAACATCGTATTTCCTATAAGCATTAGACGTTTAATCAACATAGCATAAATAGGGGAGTAACATTATTAAAAGCATTTTTACCCCAGCACTAACCGAAATTGTGCTGCATCCTGCAACCTAATATCAAAGTTTTTAGTTATCTCTTAGATATCTTCTTCATAATAATTTCACCTTCATTGAATGCTCATCTTTTGCACCATTTGCAACCATCATTACAGTGCCAGCATACTAATGTAAGGTACTGCAGCGAGATACACCCTCCGCTACTGGCCGCTAGTTAGAGGGTTCCCAAGCGTTTGTAGGGTTCATAGTGGAGTAGTAGCTGAGGGCAAGGCAAAGACGTAGTAGAACAGGCAAGGTCTGCAACAGGCATGAAATGTGGCACAAAAAGGTAATACAAGAGAGTAGTCAAGACAGACAGGGAGTGTATACACAGTCTGGCAATGAGGTACAGAATCAGTAGGCAAAACAGTAGTCAAGTTTGGGCAAAAATGGTCAGAGGAATAATTCAGCAATACACAGCAAAGCACGCCCTAGGAGCAAGTCCAACAAACAGTCATGGAGGACAGGAAGTGATGAGTATTTATAGCAGTAGTTGATTGCAGATCTATAGCAGATGGCAGGCAGGTGGAGCCAAAGAGTAAAAAACAAAAGAACAGGTTAGAAAAATAGAGCAGAAACCAAGGATAAACTGTGGCTTAGAGGTAACTCACTGCAACACCCCCCCGCAGCCTCTGGGTTCAATACCCATGTTGGTTGTATCAGAGCCCCATTCTCACTAATCCTTCCGAGATCCTAGCGTGGCTTTAAAGGGAAGTTAATATGAAAGCCACGGATGAAGGCAAGAGCATGAATATTTCTTGCAGGCACCCATGAACGCTCAGCTATAGGAAACTTCTTCCAGTATACCAGGCACTTTAGACCCCATTCTTGCCTTTTAGAATCTAGGATTGTGGACACCTCATATTCATAATTGCCATTCACTGGTCAAGGTGGAGGCCTCCAGAAGCTTCTAGAGTATCTATAAGACATAGCTTTTGTCAGAAGTGCCCCATGGAAAACTGGATGGATGCGTACAGATGATGGCAGGTTCAAATGATATGTAATGGGGCCCATTCTGGATACAATTTTGTAAGGACCAATAAACTGGGGCCCCATCTTACTGGAGGATTGCCTTTGCCAAATGTTTTTAGTAAATAGCCAAACCCTGTCTCCCTTAGCCAAAGGAGGGACATAACTGTGTCTACGATTTGCAAAGTGTTTATACCTGCCAGCTGTTTTATCCAAGAGAGTGTGAATTTTCCTCCAATGTCTTTATAGATTTCAAACATGTGTATCCGCTGCAGGATTCCAATACATGGATTGCACAAGGGAAACGCGCATGGATGATAGCCAAAGGCATGAAATGGTGTAGTGTGAGTAGCACTATGCCAACAAGAATTTATAGCTATCTCCAGTAACGGAAGCAGATCTGACCAGTTGGAGAGCCAGTCATTTACATAGTTGCAGAGGTATACTTCTAGAATCTGATTCATGCGCTCTGTTTGTCTGTCAGCTTGTGGATGGAGAGCAGTAGAGAGTTCAACAGTGACCCGCAGCTTAACAAGAGCGTTAATCCAGGTGTTAGCTTGGCCAGGTCTCTAGCAAGCAGAAGGTCAGGTTAGCGCGCTCTCCATAACACGTTAAGGTAAGTATTTTTAGCTACAGGTGAACTTTTTATCTGTAGCTTCAAAACACTTACATTTGTTAAATGATAACAAATGTAAATGTTTAACGAAATTCAGTTTTTGTTTCATTTAAAACTAAACAAAAACTGAATAGTGTAGGCAATGAATATTCAAGGAAATACATTTCCTTGAATATCCAAAATGAAAATTTTGTTCCGAAACAAAATTTCTGGCTTGCACATGTCTAATAGTTATCTATTAACATGGATTTATCATATGACCCTGATACTCTAGTCACACATGGGAGCTCAATGGCAGTAATATTTTCTTTCTTTTTAAAGTGGTGGACTAGTTTTGAGGTTTTGTCACAGAAAATATGACTTTAGTCCTTGAGATATATAAACAAGTACGCTCAGCACACAGATCATACCTGCCAATGAGCACCCATGCTCAAACTCAAAGTGCATGCCTGCTGTACCAATGTCCTGTTAGAAACAAACTAAAGCAGCCCTAGCATGTCCCTTTAAGGCCAAGGTAATGCATTAAGGGTGTCAATACAAATACTTCAATAGATGTAATTTTTTTTCTTTTTACTTCTTGCAGCAGATGCAACCCAGGATTGGAAGAACAATGTAACAAAAACAAGAACTAGTCATATAACTGCATAAACAGAAGACAAATATTTTAGATAAGAAACTGAAGACACAGCCATATTCACTCATGAAGCACTTTTCTCAGCACCCTTCTGCTAACAAAACGGTAGCTCATCAGGTATAGATAAGCTTCCTCAGAAGACTAATGGGACAGGCACCACTCTTGTTACTTTGAGGGAACACTATATTTAAATGTATAGAATATAATCTAATATATAATTATACTATGTAATTGTGTATAGGTGCTGAGTATGAGAGAGAAACATATACAAGAACAATTCCAGCAAGAGAGCTGGACAGTATACTAACCGGAAAAGCACTAATGGGACAGCTCTCAGGCTCCTCCTACATATAGGTCTGCCTGAAATGTGACAAGTAAGGATACAACATTGCGTTTGATGTGTAAAGAAAAGAAAGCAGCATCTGGTTCCAAAACAGAACAGCCCTATGAGAGATGGGGGAGGGGGTTGAAGAAGGAGTAAATGAGATGAACAAGAGGAAAAGTGGTCAAACAAGAAGAGATAATTTTGTCTGAAGGTCCCAAAAGAAGGATTTATTGCAGTTGAGTCCATGAGACCAAGTTTTGCATCCCTTTCTCCCGTAGTTAATAGTTTAAAGGAAGGAATGGCAATAAACTTATCCTGGGATGACAGCTTTCCCTGATCCCTCCTCCTCAAGGTCACAGAGTGGATGCTCTCAATATTGGGTTGCATTGTAAAAGTATGCTAGCTATCTACCCAACAGGGCCATAGTTCCTGGACTTAATTCTCTATATAGTCTATATAGTCCCTATAGATTACCTTCAAGGTCCATTTCAGGTAAACAAGGGGTGAAAAAAATGAATGAGAATTGCTCCAGAAAGAAAAAGGTGGGAGAGAAGTCTGACAAAATATAGGGAAAAAAAGAAGGGCAGCATGTTCTTCAATTTAAGAACTACCTTCACATACAAGTAGTCAGGATATAAGTAAGAATACGACGGGGCTGCTAACTGATCTGCTTTCTCCACAAAATGGTTGACACGACCAATTAATATTCCAGTTAAATAAAAATTTCTAACTTGTCAAAATATCATTTGACTTACACTAATTAATACTGATTTTCTCCATCCCAGAAATTTTTAACTTTTGCATTTTACACCTGGCAGTGTCAAATTCCATTACTGCATGGGTGTTCCCAGGAAGCTCATGGGGAAGTTGTGTCTATTATGAGATGTCTGTATTGATTGAATACAAAAAGCTAGCTAGTCGTGCAGCTGAGAAACTATTTTCTTTCAGCAAAGTGACCATTGTCCATAATGCATGTAAGATAACTATGGGTAAATTAAAGGGACAATCTATTCCAGAATTGTTATTGTTTAAAAATATAGGTAATCCCTTTATTACCCATCTGCCAGTTTTGCATAACCAACACTGTTATATTAATATCATTTTTACCTCTGTAATTACCTTGAATCTAAGCTTCTTCAGAATGCCCCCTTATGTCAGATCTTTTTACAGACATGAATTTTAGCCAATCAGTGTTGACTCATAAATAACTCAACAGGAGTGAGTACAATGTTATGTATATGATGCACATGATGAACTAGTACTATCTAGCTGTGAAAAACTGTCAAAATGCACTGAGCTAAGAGGCGGCATTCAAGGGCTTAGAATTTAGCATATGAGCCCACGAAAGTTTAGATTTCAACAAATAATACTAACGGCTAGATTTAGAGTTCTGCGGCCAAAGGGGTGCGTTAGCTACGCGTGCTTTTTTTCGCCCGCACCTTTTAAATACCGCTGGTATTTAGAGCTCACAGAAGGGCTGCGTTAGGCTCCAAAAACGGAGCGTATAGCATATTTACCGCCACTGCAACTCTAAATTCCAGCGGTGCTTACGGACGCGGCCAGCTTAAAAAACGTGCTCGTGCACGATTCCCCCATAGGAAACAATGGGGCTGTTTGAGCTGAAAAAAAACCTAACACCTGCAAAAAAGCAGCGTTCAGCTCCTAACGCAGCCCCATTGTTTCATATGGGGAAACACTTCCTAAGTCTGCACCTAACACGCTAACATGTACCCCGAGTCTAAACACCCCTAACCTTACACTTATTAACCCCTAATCTGCCGCCCCCGCTATCGATGACCCCTGCATATTATTATTAACCCCTAATCTGCCGCTCTGTACACCGCCGCAACCTACGTTATCCCTATGTACCCCTAATCTGCTGCCCCTAACACCGCCGACCCCTATATTATATTTATTAACCCCTAATCTGCCGCCCCCAACATCGCCTCCACCTACCTACAATTATTAACCCCTAATCTGCCGACCGGATCTCACCGCTACTCTAATAAATGTATTAACCCCTAAAGCTAAGTCTAACACTAACACCCCCCTAAGTAAAATATAATTTAAATCTAACGAAATAAATTAACTCTTATTAAATAAATTATTCCTATTTAAAGCTAAATACTTACCTGTAAAATAAACCCTAATATAGCTACACTATAAATTATAATTATATTGTAGCTATTTTAGGATTAATATTTATTTTACAGGCAACTTTGTAATTATTTTAACCAGGTACAATAGCTATTAAATAGTTAATAACTATTTAATAGTTACCTAGTTAAAATAATTACAAAATTACCTGTAAAATAAATCCTAACCTAAGTTACAATTAAACCTAACACTACACTATCAATAAATAAATTAAATAAACTACCTACAATTACCTACAATTAAACCTAATACTACACTAGCAATAAATTAATTAAATACAATACCTACAAATAAATACAATTAAATAAACTAACTAAAGTACAAAAAATAAAAAAGAACTAAGTTGCAAAAAATAAAAAAATATTTACAAACATTAGAAAAATATTACAACAATTTTAAACTAATTACACTTACTCTAAGCCCCCTAATAAAATAACAAAGCCCCCCAAAATAAAAAAATGCCCTACCCTATTCTAAAATTAAAATAGAAAAGCTCTTTTACCTTACCAGCCCTGAAAAGGGCCCTTTGCGGGGCATGCCCCAAAGAATTCAGCTCTTTTGCCTGTAAAAAAAACCCATACAATACCCCCCCCAATATTACAACCCACCACCCACATACCCCTAATCTAACCCAAACCCCCCTTAAATAAACCTAACACTAAGCCCTGAAGATCTCCCTACCTTGTCTTCACCACACCGGGTTCACCGATTCATCCTGGCTCCGACGTCTTGATCCAAGCCCAAGCGGGGGGCTGAAGATGTCCATGGTCCGACTGAAGTCTTCATCCAAGTGGGAGCTGAAGAGGTCCATGATCGGGCTGAAGTCTTCATCCAAGCGGGAGCTGAAGAGGTCCATGATTGGGCTGAAGTCTTCTATCAAGAGGCATCTTCAATCTTCTTTCTTCCGGATCCATGGTCATCCCGCTGACGCGGAACATCCATCTTCACCGACGACTTCCCGACGAATGACGGTTCCTTTAAGGGAAGTCATCCAAGATGGCGTCCCTCGAATTCTGATTGGCTGATAGGATTCTATCAGCCAATCGGAATTAAGGTAGGAAAATTCTGATTGGCTGATGGAATCAGCCAATCAGAATCAAGTTCAATCCGATTGGCTGATCCGATCAGCCAATCAGATTGAGCTTGCATTCTATTGGCTGTTCCGATCAGCCAATAGAATGCGAGCTCAATCTGATTGGCTGATCGGATCAGCCAGTCGGATTGAACTTGATTCTGATTGGCTGATTCCATCATCCAGACGTCGGAGCCAGGACGAATCAGTGAACCTGGTGTGGTGAAGACAAGGTAGGGAGATCTTCAGGGGCTTAGTGTTAGGTTTATTTAAGGGGGTTTGGGTTAGATTAGGGGTATGTGTGTGGTGGGTTGTAATGTTGGGGGGGTATTGTATGTTTTTTTTTTACAGGCAAAAGAGCTGAATTCTTTGGGGCATGCCCCGCAAAGGGCCCTTTTCAGGGCTGGTAAGGTAAAAGAGCTTTTCTATTTTAATTTTAGAATAGGGTAGGGCATTTTTTTATTTTGGGGGTCTTTGTTATTTTATTAGGGGGCTTAGAGTAGGTGTAATTAGTTTAAAATTGTTGTAATATTTTTCTAATGTTTGTAAATATTTTTTTATTTTTTGTAACTTAGTTCTTTTTTATTTTTTGTACTTTAGTTAGTTTATTTAATTGTATTTATTTGTAGGTATTGTATTTAATTAATTTATTGCTAGTGTAGTGTTAGGTTTAATTGTAGATAATTGTAGGTAGTTTATTTAATTTATTTATTGATAGTGTAGTGTTAGGTTTAATTGTAACTTAGGTTAGGATTTATTTTACAGGTAATTTTGTAATTATTTTAACTAAGTAAATATTAAATAGTTATTAACTATTTAATAGCTATTGTACCTGGTTAAAATAATTACAAAGCTGCCTGTAAAATAAATATTAATCCTAAAATAGCTACAATATAATTATAATTTATATTGTAGCTATATTAGGGTTTATTTTACAGGTAAGTATTTAGCTTTAAATAGGAATAATTTATTTAATAACAGTTAATTTATTTCGTTAGATAAAAATTATATTTTACTTAGGGGGGTGTTAGGGTTAGGGTTAGAATTAGCTTTAGGGGTTAAAAAATTTATTAGAGTAGCGGTGAGCTCCGGTCGGCAGATTAGGGGTTAATGCTTGAAGATAGGTGTCGGCGATGTTAGGGAGGGCAGATTAGGGGTTAATACTATTTATTATAGGGTTATTGAGGCGGGAGTGAGGCGGATTAGGGGTTAATACATTTATTATAGTAGCGGTGCGGTCCGGTCGGCAGATTAGGGGTTAATAAGTGTAGGTAGGTAGCGGCAACGTTTGGGGCGGCAGATTAGGGGTTAATAAATATTATGTAGGTGTCGGCGATGTTAGGGGCAGCAGATTAGGGGTACATAGGGATAACGTAGGTGGCGGCGGTGTGCGGTCGGCAGATTAGGGGTTAAAAATTTTAATAGAGTGGCGGCGATGTGGGGGGGGCCTCGGTTTAGGGGTACATAGATAGTTTATGGGTGTTAGTGTACTGTAGAGCACAGTAGTTAAGAGCTTTATAAACCGGCGTTAGCCCAGAATGCTCTTAACTACTGACTTTTTTCTGCGGCTGGAGTTTTGTCGTTAGATTTCTAACGCTCACTTCAGCCAAGACTCTAAATACCGGCGTTAGAAAGATCCCATTGAAAAGATAGGATACGCAAATGGCGTAGGGGGATCTGCGGTATGGAAAAGTCGCGGCTGGAATGTGAGCGTTAGACCCTTTCCTGACTGACTCCAAATACCAGCGGGCAGCCAAAACCAGCGTTAGGAGCCTCTAACGCTGGTTTTGACGGCTACCGCCCAACTCTAAATCTAGCCGTAAGAAAACAAAGCAAATCTGATAATAATAGTAAATTGAAAAGTTGTTTAAATTACCATGCCCTATCTGAATCATGAAAGTTTAATTTTGACTAGACTGTCTCTTTAAGTAAGCATGCTCTATGTTATGTCTGAAAACCTAGAGGAGTTGTCTATGATATTTAACTGTATGTGTCATTTGTGTGTGAAATGTAACTGTTAGGGACACTATATGCTGTGTTGTGCATAGTATTGTTTTGGACTACAAATGTATGCAAAACCACTGCAGCATATGTGCAGCCTAATAACTATCAACAGAGCCCGGCAAGCCATCACAATCAAGTCACGAAAAACAAAATAGCTAAGGCCGAGTTTACCTTGGTGGTGTTAAAGTGAATGTAAAGTTTGACGAATGTGTGCTGTTTTTTCCTATTAAAAACAGGGGCACTTTCATTCGTCAAACTTTACATTTCACTTGTTTTTTTAAAATACTTACCTTTTATTCTTGAAAGCCGCTCCAGTGCTTCTCCCGCCTGTCGCAAGTCTCTTCATGTGTCAAAAATGACAAATCTGGCTTCCTCCAATCACAGCCTGGCCTCAGGCAATGTTTGCTCTGGGGGGGAAGCCATGATTGGAGGAAGCCGGATTCGTCATTGCTGACGTATGAAGAGCCTTGCGATGTGCGGGGGAAGCACTGGAGCGACTTTCAAGAATAAAAGGTAAGTATTTTAACAAAACTAGTGAAATGTAAAGTTTGATGAATGAAAGTGCCCTTGTATTTAGAAAGATTTTTAAAAACCGGGCACTCATTCGTTAAACTTTACATTCACTTTAATAGTTTTTGGCTGGCCAATAGCCATTAAAACAGCTGCTGAAGGGACTTCCGGTGGGTGGAGCTGAGGGTCGGCAGCGCAGAGAAGGAGCTCCGTATATCGAGCTCTGAGAAAGCCTTTACTCTGCTGCCGGACACCCTTGCCCACACCTTAGCCTTGTTGGGTGAACTTCTGGACAACATCCTCAACCGGCCAAGTGGTGTGAGGGGCCGAAAACCGCCCTTGCCCCCTGAAGCACTGAAAGTGCGCAACAGAACATCAGCCGCGGGCGCCATATTGGATCGCGACCCCCCCGCATTAGGACACGCGGCAGCTAGTCAAGAGCTGAGAAAGTCCTGTCTCTTACCACTAAAGCAAGCGGAAAGGAGGGTGAGTGTAATAGAGCTTTATTGAATCGCAAAGTGCAACAGTTAAGGGCTCACACTCCATATCACACCCATCGAGGATCTGTCACATAGAAGGGGTTAAATTTGAAATTTGAAAAGGGAATAAGCGACAGCCAATGAAGGGGATACCCATATACAAATAAGTGGGCAACAGTTGTGGACATACACAGACAGAAACTCATTGTGCAGCTAGTAACCTGCTGACCTAGCTGGAAGCCTCTGCTCTGCAGTTACTTGAGGCACTGCTCTCTGCGGAATAAACATAACTGGCCAGTGTGAGAGAAAGACACACAGGGGACGTTTGTAACACTTGCCTAATCCTATTGTGACACAACTTTAACGGGTGCACCGTTACTATACAGGCCTTTTGCAACTTTTTGGGACTCTATCTCTCATATCTACTGACACCCTAACACAGCGACAAATCACATAGGGTTTTGGAAGCTGCACCATAACGGAGTGTGCCCTTTTGCCTTTGGGGGAGAACCAGATTGGGGGGTGCCGCCAAGACACAAGCAAGGCCTGCATGATTCAACCACGTGGCTTAGCTGTTTATTCACCAACCAGCCATCTCACACATTACATAAGCTGTCCCCTGACTGCAGTTCAGCAGCGCCACTTAGTGGTGTAAGACCAAAATATCCATCTGAACTTTATTATTATATTCTCTCTATCTCCTGCCCTTCATATGAAGGTTGACAAATACTTCAAACCCCTTTCTGGTACCTTGGAGAGTAAGATGACTTCAAAGACCAAACAAGCGGACAGGAGGCAACGCCACGTCACAGAGGCGCAGATTGACAACCCTCCCTCACCAAGCTCCTCTCACTTATCAGTTAGTGATTCCACAAACCTCATGCAAGAATTAAAATCTTTCTTCCTGCCTAAAATGGAATCTCTCCAGGCAGGCATGGACACTTTAACCAGTGAGGTGTGTCATTTTTCAACAAGGATGAATCAGGCGGAGCAGAGGATTTCAGACCTGGAAGACCGCCAAGATACCACTTCTACCTCCCTCCGACAACTACTACGTCAAAACCAAGCGCTCCAAGATAAAGTCGACGATCTAGAGAATCGTAGTAGACGAAACAATCTCCGCATCATCGGAATCCCAGAGAGCATCAAGAACAGAGACTTATTGGAGTTCACAGCACTAACGTTTCCCAGACTTCTGGGCATAGACCCGGACCGCCTCCCACTGGACGTGGAAAGAGCACACCGCATCGACCCAGATAATGGCCTCTCCACTACCAAAGCCACAAGACCCCGACAGGTCATATTTAAGTGCCTAAACTACCAGGAAAAACTGACTTTGCTACGGGCCTACAGGTCACACAAGGCAGATATAATCTATGAGGGGAAAAAACTTCTGCTATTTCAAGACTTTTCAGCGGATGTATCCAAAATGCGCAAAGAATTTGCCCCTTATTGCTCCCAACTATATGAAGAACGTAGACAAGTTGCGCTTCTCTATCCTGCCAAACTCAGGCTGCAGACCCCCAGGGGTACCAAGTTCTTCCGCTCCCCTAAAGAATTGAAAGCCTACCTAGAAGAAGAAAAGCAGCAGCAGCAACAACCTGACCCATAGAGCATGTCATATTTCACATTCACATACATATAAGTTTCTTTTTAGGATGGAGGGTTCTGGACATGGGTGTCTTAGGACACAAGAGGCATTTGCGGCCGAAGACCTTCACATCACTATAGTGGCTACTCTTTGGAGCGCCACTCTCCATGACGCTGTTCTACCTCAGGAGGGGGTCCCACTGGGGACTCACCCCCTCAATCCTGGGACTACTACTATACCAGGAAATAAGTTTGTAGAAACTGTTGGTTATTATGTGTTTCATTGTTTTTGTCTTTGTGTTTGTTTTTGTTTTTTTATTCTCAAATTTTGTAACATTCATAGTACTGTATACATGCTCTACCTAATCAATATCAAGGTTTCCTTTCTGGCCTTAGGCTACTGTGTAATGTCTGACCCCTATGAAGTGCCACATCAGAAGCACCCATTACCTATATGTCTCGCTAATATCATGTGTATTAACCATTTTCTTCTATTGGCAGAGGGCATGGTTGTTGTGCTCAGCGGACGGGTTGACTGGAGACTAACACTTGAACTAGAACTTGGATGAATAACCCAGATCGACTACTTTTCAGCAAGGCCAGTGAGTCCTTTCCCTTAGCACAAGACATATCACGTCACATGCAAACCCACATCTTGCCTTTCCACCCCCTCTCTCTTGACATGTTGCACACACACTTGACTTGGGACACTAACCTACCTTTCCACCAACAAATATATCTGCTGTTTTCATCTCCCCACCAACTACTCCCATGACCACAAAACTTAATGTGATATCCTGGAAGGTAGGGGGAATAACATCTCCAACTAAAAGAAGTAGGATCCTCCAGTACCTTAATTCCATTCATGCAGATATTGCGCTACTGCAGGAAACACACCTCACTGCAGAGGAACATGAAAAATTAAAGATCAGATGGGTGGGACAAATTATGTACTCTCCGTCAGAGGGGAGAAAATGTGGGGTGGCAATTCTAATACGGAAAAATCTGACCTTTTCCAACACAAAAATTGATAGACAGGGACGCTATATCTTTACCTCGCTCCATATCCACACCCGCACTTTCCAACTATGTAATGTATATGGTCCAAACCACTCTGATCAGGCCTTCTGGTCATCCCTCCAATCACTCATTGCCCTACACTCGGATTCACCAGTAATAGTGGGTGGGGACTTCAACATGGCGCAAGCCCTCCCATTAGACAGATTTTTTGACCCATCACATCCCAGTACAAAGAAAGGTATCCACTCCAAACATAAAAAAGAAACGCAAATTGTAACTAATTTTAGAGATGGATTGGGGTTACACGACCTATGGAGATCCCAACATCCTGATCAAAGGGATTACACGTGTGTCTCTAAGACACACCATACTTTCTCACGAATCGACTATTTTCTCACATCCCCCCTAATCACCCCTAGTATATTGAACACATCTATCCTTCCAATCACGATCTCAGACCATGCTCCTATACGACTAACACTTCAACCTTTTAGAATAGAATCCCAAGAGTGAAAATGGAGGTTTCCCTCACACTTGTACTCCAATGCAGATTTTAGACAACACCTAAAGGCATACTGGTTAGAATACACTCTAGATAATGAGCAGCACAGAACTAATCCTGACCTGTTCTGGCATGCCTCTAAGGCGGTCATCAGGGGCAAAATCACAGCATATACAGCTCATCACTTTAAATCCCAAAAGAAGGTCACCACACAACTCCTATCAGATCTAACTACTGCCTACAACGCCTACCTAGCAAGCCCTACAGAGACCAATCGCCAGAGATATTACACGGTTAAAAAAGACAGAGACACACATTTACAGATTCTAGATCATAAATTTAACTTGCACAGGCAAGGTAGGTTCTATCGCCACAGTAATAAAGCTGGCAAACTCCTAGCAAACTTAGTGAGACTCCACATGCCCAAATCCATTATAACCGCAATTAAGTCGGGGGACTATCTCAAAACAGACACTAAAGATATAATGCAAGTATTCACAACTTATTATAAATCTCTGTACACCAGGCAAAACATCAGAGAGGTGGATAAAAGAAGGTTTTGGCAAAAGGTTACGGTACCCCAGCTGTCAGATACTCAGAGAGACAGCTTGAATTCTCCCATACATACACGAGAGGTGTTACGAGCTATTGGAAATTCCAAAATAGGGAAAGCGGCAGGCCCAGATTCTCTACCAATTGAATATTATAAGATTCTTAGCACAGACATAGCCCCGACCTTGGCCACCACTTACTCTGCTTACCTACTAGGTGAAATCCACGCCAGATGCGAGATTCACAGATGCTAACATTTGCATACTCCCGAAACCACACAGAGACCTCACACAACCCTCTTCGTACAGACCGATCTCGTTGCTTAACAGCGACTACAAGCTGTTTACTAAAATCCTGGCAGACAGATTAGCAGAAATACTACCGAACATAATACATCCTGACCAGACCGGTTTTATCAAACACCGCACCTCAGTGATTAATATTAGAAAGACACTGGCTGTTATATCCCATTACAATAACCCACACTACACAGATACACAGAAACCCAGTGTTGATGCATGCCTTCTCGCCATTGATGCCGAGAAGGCATTTGATAGAATAGAGTGGGATCACCTGTACACCTCTTTGGAAAAGTTTGGCATATCTGGAAATTTCCTTACTGCACTCCAAACACTATACACGTCACCCTCGGCTTCTATAATCATTAATGGCCAGCTATCCACACCATTCCTTCTGGAGAGAGGAACCAGGCAGGGTTGTCCCCTGTCTCCACTGCTTTTCAATTTAGCAATTGAACCATTGGCATGTTATATTCGTCAATGCCACGAAGGCTTAAAAATCCATAGGCAGATACTGCACTTATCCCTTTATGCCGACGACCTTCTGTTATATGTCCCCAACCCACACACCAATGTACCCCAATTACTACACATGCTAAACGAATTTGGAGAATTCACAGGCTACAAAATCAACACGGATAAATCTGAATTTACATGGCTGCTTAACACTCAAAAAAATCCACTACAGGGCACAGACTTGAAAGTGACTACAGGAACTTTCACCTATTTAGGGATCCACCTACATATAAACACCAACGAATTATATCATCTAAATATAGGCAATACAATAACCCTCATTCATAATCAAATTAAGGGGTGGAAAAACCTGCCCCTGTCCATTACGGGTAGGATCCATCTCTTAAAAATGATTATCCTACCTAAGTTGCTTTATCCCCTCCAGATGCTCCCTCTTCTAATGACAAAGCGAGATCTCAGTGACCTGACAACTTTGTTTGGCAAGTTTGTTTGGCATCAAAAGAAACCACGGATAAGTAGGCTTCAGCTGGCAATGCCAACCTGCTCAGGTGGGCTTAGCCTCCCCAATCTTAGATGGTACAACTGGGCATCTCTGATCAAGGTTATAGTGGGATGGTTGACCCAATCAGACTATTTTTGTCCCCCCCGTAGAATGTGACTTAATAGCACCAATACACCCAGCTTTCTTACCACATGCACAGCTCTCATCCCTCCCCCTGCATATAAAACATAACGTACTATTTAGAGATCCGCTGAGGGCCTGGGCTAAACTTTGCAAAACATGGGGAATGGAATTCAAATTCAGCAAATACCTGCCTCTACAGGGTAACCCCAATTTCATACCAGGATACACTACAGCAGTTTTCAAAATATGGGAACGTCAGGGGCTGAAGATGGTAGCGCAGTTGCTCAATCCTACCACACATCAGATACTTGATTTCTCTGATCTATAGGCCCAATACACTCTCCCCAGCACGCACAGATTCGCCTATTTTCAAAGCAGACACTATGTACGGAATCTCCTTTCTGCAGGACTAACTTCGCCAGAGATAACCAAGATTGCCACACTTTGCAATCTGGCCATTCAGGGAATACACTCTATTACACCTATCTATAAGCAAATAGTGACACACAGTGCAGTGCAGGAAATAGTAATTAAATGGCAAGGACAAAGAATCCCTGAGGTCATGCAGGAACACGTCACCCACAGCATACAAGCAGTCAGAGCAGCCAGCTTGTCCTCAAACCTGCGTGAAACGCAAACAAAATTTCTACACCAGGCATATATAACACCTAAAATTAGAGCAAAATGGGTTCCAGAATCACCTAATACATGTCCTAAATGTATGGCTCCCACACCGGACTTAATACACCTGGTCTGGGATTGTCCTAAATTGCAAAGGTACTGGGGCAAAGTTAAATTCTGGTTGTCAACAATGCTTAAAACTAACATACTTTTGGCCGCAGTAAACATACTCTTCTTTCCAGACACTGACTTGCCCTCTAGACGCCAAAAGTTCTTTAACCTAGTTGTTTTAATGGCCAGGAAATTAATGTTACAGTATTGGGCTAGAAACAGGGAACCCCCTTTCAAAAAACTGACTCACGCAGTGTACCAACAGCTTTTGATAGAGCAGGTAGATGCACAAGGGGACCGTGATGCCAGAATAAAACTATTTATACACAAGTGGGAACCATACCTACTGCATTTACCGAGAGACCTAAGGGAGAGACTCTTACGCCCCTTTCAAAACACTGTATTCATGCTTAACGAAAACCTGCACAGTAGGTGGTGCTCGCCGAGCTCCGAAACAGATATTTGACAGAACATGACTGACGTTACAAATGGCCAACTGCTTGAATGACTGGGCCTGGGGCCTTTGATCAAACCCGTCCGCCGTTGCATATAAGTACTCATATATACAAGAGTATCAACAGTGTTTACCTTTACTATTGATAGCATCGCATCCAACTACTCCCTAGATTACGGAGAGCATATCTTAGTATTCTGCATAAGGGATATGAACAGGTACAATAATCAATGATCATATGAAGAGTATTACACCAGTGTTAATAAGTAACTTCATTGTTGTACAAACAGCGCCTCGCTGATCATCTCTCCCTCTCCCCCCAATACGCTCAGCTATGTCCTACGATATGTAAACCAATTGATACCAACGATCAATACTTGTTATTGTTTATGTTTTTGTTTTGTTTTATTTGTTGTTTTGTTTATTTAAATGTTGCATTAACACACGGAGCTTGGACACTCCCCATGGTTCAAGAATAGACTTTCTGAACTCTAAGCAGTTTCTGATATGGTGACGAGACTGCATTTTGTTGCCTACAGCATGCCTTATGATGTTAAATATTGTATACAACTGTGTGGTGTTGTCCAAGTATCTCTGTGAAAATTTTTTCAAAAATAAAGTTTAAAAAAAAAAAAACAGCTGCTGAAAAAAATAACACCATCTTGCCGTTTAGAAAACTGTCAAATTACAGCAGAGGAAGTCAATGGGAGCCGAAAAATGATAAATATGTTGCCTCTATCATATACTGTATATATTTAATCTTTAATAATAAATAATATATTAAATAAAGAATTCATAAGTATATAAATAAGATATTGGTTAAACCATGAAGAAAAATATATGAACTAAACTGAGAAGTTATCCACACGTGAAAGTGTCTTGTGCAAAAAATTTCTTTGGGTTAGAGTTGTTAAGCAACATTCTCTGATATGCTAATTTCTTATAAAAACGACTAAATCGTGTAGTTTTTTGTTTAAAGCCTAACATGTTTATCGTGTACAAAAAAAATTATACCAGCAATGTAAACTTAACCATAGTATTTAGTGAAAAAAATGAACATTATTTCTATCTTTGGAAATCTCACGTTAGTTGTTTCTCAATTTTTAATATGCATGACTAATTATCAAGCTGTACATCCTCACTGTTAACTAAGAGTGTGTGATTTTTGCAGTCAGTCCTGCACAAAACATTTTACTTGGCAAATTAACCTTTACACTTTATTTTCTTTAAATATACTTTGCTCAACATTGTTTTTGCAGTAGACCACTCACATGATTTTGTTAGTATATTACGTCTGCAGAAATTATCGGCTAGATTACGAGTTTTGTGTTATGGGTAAAAAAGCAGCGTTATGACTCTTTTTCACTGGTATTACGAGTCTTGCAGGTATATCTGTACCGCACACTTTATTGGCCGTAATGCAACGTAACTACCGCAGCTTTCAAAAAGTCCTTTTTCAATGGGACTTCCATAGCGCCGGTATTACGAGTTTGCCAAAAAGTGAGAGGAACAGCCAATACCGTCAAGATCCTCACCGTAAACTAAAAGTCAGTAGTTATGGGTTTTGCTCTACAAAGCAAAACTAAAGTACTAAAAAGTATACTAACACCCATAAACTACCTATTAACCACTAAACTGAGGCCCTCCCGCATCGCAAACACTAAAATAAAATTATTAACCCCTAATCTGCCGCTCGGGACATCGCCGACACTATAATAGATATATTAACCCCTAAACCGCTGTACTCCCGCATAGCAAACACTAGTTAAATATTATTAACCCCTAATCTGTTGTCCCTAACATCGCCGCAACCTACATTACTGTTATTAATCCCTAATCTGCTGTCCACAAAATCGCCGCCACTATACTAAAGTTATAAACCCCTAAACCTAACCCTAAGTCTAACCCTAACACCCCTAACTTTAATAAAATTAAAATAAACCTAAATAAAACTTACTATCATTAACTAAATAATTCCTATTTAAAACTAAATACTTACCTATAAAATAAACTCTAAGCTAGCTACAATATAACGAATAGTTACATTGTATCTATCTTAGGTTTTCTTTTTATTTCGCAGCTAAGTTTGTATTTATTTTAACTAGGTAGACTAGTTAGTAAATAGTTATTAACTATTTACTAGCTACCTAGTTAAAATAAATACAAATTTACCTGTAAAATAAAACCTAACCTGCCTTACACTAACACCTAACATTACACTAAAAATAAATAAATTACATTAATTAAATACAATTAACTAAATAACAAAAAACAAACAAACACTAAATTACACAAAATAAAAAATAAATTATCAAATATTTAAACTAATTACACCTAATCTAATAGCCCTATCAAAATAAAAATGCCCCCCCAAAATAAAAAAAAAACCCTAGCCTAAACTAAACTGCCAATAGCCCTTAAAAGGGCCTTTTGCGGGGCATTGCTCCAAAGAAATTAGCTCTTTTACCTGTAAAAACAAAATACAAACAACCCCCCAACAGTAAAACCCACCACCCACACAACCAAACCCCGCAAATTAAACCCTATCTAAAAAAACCTAAGCTCCCCATTGCTCTGAAAAGAGTATTTGGATGGGCATTGCCCTTAAAAGGGCATTTAGCTCTTTTTCAGACCAAACCCTAATCTAAAAATAAAACCCAATAAGCCCTTAAAAAAACCTAACACTAACCCCCGAAGATCCACTTACAGTTTCTGAAGACCGGACATCCATCCTCAACGAAGCGGCAGAAGTCCTCAGCTAAGCCGGCAGAAGTCTTCATCCAGACGGCATCTTCTATCTTCATCCATCCAGCGGAGCGGCTCCATCTTCAAGACATCCGGCGCGGAGCATCCTCTTCTGACAACGGCTAATGAAGAATGAAGGCTCCTTTAAGGGACGTCATCCAAGATGGCATCCCTTGAATTCTGATTCTATCAGCCAATCGGAATTAAAGGTGAAAAAATCCTATTGGCTGATGCAATCAGCCAATAGGATTAAGCTTCAATCCTATTGGCTGATCCAATCAGCCAATAGGATTGAGCTCGCATTCTATTGGCTGTTCCAATCAGCCAATAGAATGTGAGCTCAATCCTATTGGCTGATCCAATCAGCCAATAGGATTTTTTCACCTTTAATTCCAATTGGCTGATAGAATTCTATCAGCCAATCAGAATTCAAAGGACGCCATCTTGGATGACGTCCCTTAAAGGAACCTTCATTCTTTGTTAGCCGTCATCAGAAGAGGATGCTTCGGATGTCTTGAAGATGGAGCCGCTCCACGCCGGATGGATGAAGATTGAAGATGCCATCTGGATGAAGACTTCTGACGGCTTGGATGAAGACTTCGGCACTCTTGGATGAAGACTTCTGACGGCTTCGCTGAGGACTTCTGCCGCTTCGTTGAGGATGGATGTCCGGTCTTCAAAAACTCTAACTGGATCTTCGGGGGTTAGGGTTTATTTGGTGGGTTTTATTTTTAGCTTAGGGTTTGGGCTGAGAAAGAGCTAAATGCCCTTTTAAGGGCAATGCCCATCCAAATGCCCTTTTCAGGGCAATGGGGAGCTTAGGTTTATTTAGACAGGGTTTTATTTGGGGGGTTGGATGTGTGGGTGGTGGGTTCTACTGTTGGGGGCGTTGTTTGTATTATTTTTTTTACAGGTAAAAGAGCTGATTTCTTTGGGGCAATGCCCCACAAAAGGCCCTTTTAAAGGCTATTGGCAGTTTAGTTTAGCTTAGGGTTTTTTTTATTTTGGGGGGGGGGCTTTTTTACTTTGATAGGGCTATTAGATTAGGTGTAATTAGTTTAAATATTTGATCATTTCTGTTTTATTTTGTGCAATTTAGTGTTTTTTTGTTGTAATTTAGTTAATTGTATTTAATTAATGTAATTTATTTAATTGCAGTGTAAGGTTACATGTTAGTGTAACTCAGGTTAGGTTTTATTTTACAAGTACATTTGTAATTATTTTAACTAGGTAGCTAGTAAATAGTTAATAACTATTTACTTACTATTCTACCTAGTTAAAATAAATACAAACTTGCCTGTGAAATAAAAATAAAACCTAAGCGAGCTACAATGTAACTATTAGTTATATTGTAGCTATCTTAGGGTTTATTTTATAGTTAAGTATTTAGTTTTAAATAGGTATTATTTAGTTAATGATAGTAATTTTTATTTAAATTTAGTTTAATTATATTAAAGTTAGTGGGGGTTAGGGTTAGGTTTAGGGGTTTATAACTTTAGTATAGTGGCGGCGACATTGGGGGCAGTAGATTAGGGGTTAATAAGTGTAGGAATGTAGCAACAACATTGGGGGTGGCAGATTAGGGATTAATAAGTGTAATGTAGGTGGCGGCGATGTTAGGGGCGGAAGATTAGGGGTTAATAAGTGTAGGTAGGTGGCGGCGATGTTAGGGGAGGCAGATTAGGGGTTAATAAGTGTAGGTAGGTGGTGGCGATGTCGGGGGCGGCAGATTAGGGATTAATAAGTATAATGTAGGTGTCGGCGATGTCGGGGGCAGCAGATTAGGGGTGTTTAGACTCAGGGTTTATGTTAGGGTGTTAGGTGTAAACATACATTTTTTTCCCCATAGGAATCAATGGGGCTGCGTTACGGAGCTTTACGCTCCTTTATTGCAGGTGTTAGGCTTTTTTTAGCCGGCTTTCCCCATTGATGTCTATGGGGAAATTGTGCACAAGCACGTAAAACCAGTTTAAAGCAGCGCTGGTATTTGGGTGTGGTATGGAGCTTAATTTTGCTCAATGCTCACATATTGCCTGCTAACTCCGGGTTTATGAAAACCTTTAATAGCAGCGCTATAGGGAGGTGAGCGGTGACAATAACTTGCAAGTTAGCACCAAGCCGCTCATAACACAATACTCGTAATCTAGCCGTATGTTAGTTTCAGCACTTTATCCTGTACATTGTTGTCCAAAGAGAGGGTCAGTGTTCCCATAGAATTGTAGTCTTTATGTTAAAGCACAATCTCACACTTTAATTTTTTATTTTTATTTTGAGGAGCTACCACTTTCTAAAATGACGTTTTGCACATGTACAACAAACACTCTCTGAACAGATCATTCTTTAGTTAATAGTTTGATAGTGCAATTTAAATAACACATAAAATGCCAAGATATGCAGTGCCAAACTGGCCAAAATGCTCTTATATATTCGTGAATGGTGCTAAATGTTCCAATTTATTTAATAGGATAAATTTTAACAAAACAAGGTTAAACAACTAATTTATGTGTTACTGGTAATCATGGAATTTTAAGGGATTATTATGTCAGTATATACTTGGGTTATAATACAATTTATTTATATTTTTCTTTAAAACAACCTCCAATTTAAATGTATATACCAAACATTTGAAATTAATATTTATTCCTAAATTCTTGAGATTAGTTAAATTTATAAACACATTGAAATATATTTATATAGAAAAAAGACTAGATTATGAATCGACTATATACATATGCTGTTATAATATTCTTTACAAAGATCATAAAAGATTTACCTTTAAAATGAACTGTACTCACAATGAATCACATTAAAATATCACAATAAATTGGAACTTCCGGTGGGCGGAGCTAGCGGCTGGCAGCAGAAGAGAAGAGCTCCGCAATTTAACTCTGAATATATCCCATTTTCTGCTGCCGGCTGCCTTATCCCACGTTACCGCCTTGTTGGGTAGATGTAATAGGACCCCAACCGGCCAGGAATAGATTGTGAAGGGCCGAAAATCGCCCTTGCCTCGGAAGGCATTTCTATCTGCGCCACGCTGCGCACCTAACAGACCTTGCGGGCGCCATCTTGGAGGATCCCTCCCTACCTCCATACCCGTCACAGCACGGACGAAGCTGCAGAATCATACAACCTAAGGAATATATCGGCAACGCTATAGGATACCGATCCAGCCGGATTAACTGTCTTTGTGGCAGCTGAAAAGGGGACAATAATAAGCGGTACTCAGGTAACACGCACCCTGAAGGGACATTGTGGGCTAAATGATTAACTCAATTAGAAGCAATGCTGATAGCAATTGACTGCATTTAAGTAATCCGGCCTGCTTCACTTCATCTTGGAAGGGAGAGCAAGTAAATAAAAAAAAAAAAAAGCAAACTTATATCAAGACACAAGTTGGTAGATAACTGGGGGACTGGGACAGAGAGCTGCAGCGCTGGAGCTGTGAACAAACTCAGCAATCTATAACCGCACAGGGGCTAGACATATGGGAACATTCTGCTCTATTGCATAGCTGGTATAGCTAAATTTTTCTCCCAGGACTATATCTAGGGTCTATGTTTTCAGAGTGGGGCACAGTTTCTCTATTATTTGCTGCGTAGCTGGTATAGCTAAATTTTTTACATCTGTCTCATGTGATCTTGTGAGCGTACTCGAGGCCCATAACTTCTAACTGAATAATCTGCCTGACACTTTACTGCTTCATAGCTACCTCAGTGAACTTATCCTATTACACCTGGGACTAACATTTCTAGTGTGAGATAAGAAGGGAAGGGAGCCTACGGGGCAAGAGGACTGCTCTTGTGGTAAATACAGCTTACTTGTTTGTTTCTTACTCATCTTGCTCGTTCACAGCCTGAGGGGCCGTTGCATCTCACAGAATTTCAGTGTCACTTCGTGGTTTATGCATAACGTTCCTGCAATACTAGTCCTCTTGTACAATTTGTTCTATGAAAGTGGACGAGTATTTTCACAGGCTGCCTTCGCCTTCAAGTAGCACCATGATTCAAAGATCAAAAAATCAGGACAAGAGGCACAAAATCCTTATTGAATCTCAGGCAAACACCTCACTTGCAGATATTGAAAACAATTCACCTGGTGACCACTCCTCACTCTTGCAAGAACTTAATGCATTTTTCTTACCAAAGATGGACAGCTTGCAGGCTGGTGTTGATACTTTGACCAGTGAGGTGAGACTCTTTTCTACACGTATGTCTGCTGCAGAACAGAGAATTTCGGGGGTTGAGGATAGGCAGCAAGAATCAGATATTTCATTGAAGCACTTGCTGAAACAAAATCAACAGTTAATGGACAAAGTAGAAGATTTAGAAAACCGCAGTAGACGAAACAACCTGCGAATTGTAGGTGTTCCTGAAGTTATTGCTTGGAATGTAGGGTGCATCACATCCCCGGCAAAGAGGAGCATGATTCTTCACCATTTAGACTCATTAAGGGCTGACATAGCTTTACTCCAAGAGACGAAACTAACAGCTGAGGAACATGAGAAATTAAAAATACGCTGGGTTGGACAGGTTATAAGCTCCCCTACAGAGGGTAGGAAGAGGGGGGTTGCAGTCCTAGTGCGCAAAGGTTTGGCAGTTGTTTTTTCTAAAGTAGAGATAGACAAGAAGGGGAGATTTATAATTGCCTTAATTCAAACTGACACTTCCACATACACCCTATGCAATGTTTATGGCCCTAATGCATATGACCCTGACTTTTGGACGAACCTTTTAGCCACATTGGCCACATATAACGCTCCTATACAGGGAGTGCAGAATTATTAGGCAAATGAGTATTTTGACCACATCATCCTCTTTATGCATGTTGTCTTACTCCAAGCTGTATAGGCTCGAAAGCCTACTACCAATTAAGCATATTTGGTGATGTGCATCTCTGTAATGAGAAGGGGTGTGGTCTAATGACATCAACACCCTATATCAGGTGTGCATAATTATTAGGCAACTTCCTTTCCTTTGGCAAAATGGGTCAAAAGAAGGACTTGAAAGGCTCAGAAAAGTCAAAAATAGTGAGATATCGTGCAGAGGGATGCAGCACTCTTAAAATTGCAAAGCTTCTGAAGCGTGATCATCGAACAATCAAGCGTTTCATTCAAAATAGTCAACAGGGTTGCAAGAAGTGTGTGGAAAAACCAAGGCGCAAAATAACTGCCCATGAACTGAGAAAAGTCAAGCGTGCAGCTGCCAAGATGCCACTTGCCACCAGTTTGGCCATATTTCAGAGCTGCAACATCACTGGAGTGCCCAAAAGCACAAGGTGTGCAATACTCAGAGACATGGCCAAGGTAAGAAAGGCTGAAAGAGGACCACCACTGAACAAGACACACAAGCTGAAACGTCAAGACTGGGCCAAGAAATATCTCAAGACTGATTTTTCTAAGGTTTTATGGACTGATGAAATGAGAGTGAGTCTTGATGGGCCAGATGGATGGGCCCGTGGCTGGATTGGTAAAGGGCAGAGAGCTCCAGTCCGACTCAGACGCCAGCAAGGTGGAGGTGGAGTACTGGTTTGGGCTGGTATCATCAAAGATGAGCTTGTGGGGCCTTTTCGGGTTGAGGATGGAGTCAAGCTCAACTCCCAGTCCTACTGCCAGTTTCTGGAAGACACCTTCTTCAAGCAGTGGTACAGGAAGAAGTCTGCATCCTTCAAGAAAAACATGATTTTCATGCAGGACAATGCTCCATCACACGCGTCCAAGTACTCCACAGCGTGGCTGGCAAGAAAGGGTATAAAAGAAGAAAATCTAATGACATGGCCTCCTTGTTCACCTGATCTGAACCCCATTGAGAACCTGTGGTCCATCATCAAATGTGAGATTTACAAGGAGGGAAAACAGTACACCTCTCTGAACAGTGTCTGGGAGGCTGTGGTTGCTGCTGCACGCAATGTTGATGGTGAACAGATCAAAACACTGACAGAATCCATGGATGGCAGGCTTTTGAGTGTCCTTGCAAAGAAAGGTGGCTATATTGGTCACTGATTTGTTTTTGTTTTGTTTTTGAATGTCAGAAATGTATATTTGTGAATGTTGAGATGTTATATTGGTTTCACTGGTAAAAATAAATAATTGAAATGGGTATATATTTGTTTTTTGTTAAGTTGCCTAATAATTATGCACAGTAATAGTCACCTGCACACACAGATATCCCCCTAAAATAGCTATAACTAAAAACAAACTAAAAATGACTTCCAAAACTATTCAGCTTTGATATTAATTAGTTTTTTGGGTTCATTGAGAACATGGTTGTTGTTCAATAATAAAATTAACCCTCAAAAATACAACTTGCCTAATAATTCTGCACTCCCTGTAATTATGGGAGGTGATTTTAACTTGGCTCAGGCTCTTCCCCTAGATAGGTTTAGAGACCCTTCTGTCTCAAAAGCTTTGAAGATAAATATGTCTAGATATAAGCGGGAGGTATCCCTTATTGGCTCCTTTAAAGAAACTTTGAACCTGGTAGATGTGTGGAGAGCTAGAAACCCTGTTGAGAGAGATTTCACTTGCCTTTCTAAAACGCATCATACCATGTCACGTATTGACTACTTTCTGACTGCACCAAGTATCACGCCACAGATCTCGTTCATAGGTATAGGTCAAGTTACTATTTCAGACCATGCCCCAGTTACCTTATTCCTTCAGCCTCAGCTTCCTAAGCCTCCAAATAATACTTGGAGATTCCCTCTTCACCTCTATAATAATATTGAGTTTCGTCGCCATTTAAAAGCCTCCTGGACACACTACGCGTCGGACAATGCTTCCCACTCAAGTGCTCCAGATCTATTTTGGCATGCCTCCAAAGCGGTGATGAGGGGCCACATAACCTCTTTCACAGCGCATCATAACAAGCAGCTTAAGAGGGTGGATGGGGCTCTTCTTTCTCAACTCACTGAGGCTTATAATAACTATCTATCTACCCCTACATTGCTGACTAGGAAAGCGTACTATGACCTTAAACAAACTAGGGATACATACCTCGCTCAACAAGACAATAAAATCAATATCCACAGGCAGGGGCGTTATTATCGGCATGGTAATAAGGCTGGCAGGTTACTCGCCAAGTTGGTTCACTCTTACAAGCCTAAGTCCCAGATCCTAGCCATTAAATCCAAGGGTACCATAACTGTCGATTCTAAAGACATCATGGCCGAATTTGTAGATTATTATACTTCCCTATATTCTAAACAATTAATTCATTCAGAAGCAAAACACAAGTTTTGGGATGCAGTGCAACTCCCTACTCTTACGGAGGACCAGACCTCCCTCTTGAACTCTAGGATACTTCCTCAAGAGGTTCGGCAGAACAAGCTGGGCAAGGCGGCGGGCCCTGACGGGCTACCCGCCGAATATTTTAAAATACTGGATGAAGAACTGGCCCCTGCCCTATCTTCCCTATACTCTGCGTACCTGGCAGGCACTGAGCAAATAAATGACAGATTCTCTGAAGCCAACATCTGTCTTTTATTGAAACCCGATAGGGATCCCACTCTTACCTCATCTTATCGCCCCATTTCACTGTTAAATGGAGACTATAAACTTTTGACGAAGATCCTGGCGGATAGATTGGCAACGGTTTTACCACATACAGTCCATGCCGACCAAACTGGTTTTGTAAAGGGCAGATCGTCAGTGTTGAACATCAGGAAAACTCTTGGTGTGGTGACCCATTATTGGTACAACGCACATGCACAATTCCCCTCTCAACTGCCAGATGCTTGCCTTTTGGCGCTTGACGCTGAAAAGGCGCTTGATCGCATTGAGTGGGACCATTTACACACATCACTATCTCACTTCGGTATCCGGGGTAACTTTTCCAACTTTTTGCAGCAATTGTACATGGCCCCCAAGGCTTCTCTAATAATAAAAGGAGGGCTTTCTCCCTCTTTTGCGTTGCAGAGGGGTACGAGACAGGGGTGCCCCCTTTCTCCTCTCCTCTTTGATCTGGCCATCGAGCCCCTAGCATCCTACATCAGACAGCATTGTGCGGGTTTAGACATACACGGCCGACGGCAGCATCTTTCATTATATGCTGACGATCTGTTGCTCTTCATAGGTGACCCGGGTGCCAATTTACACCCTCTCTTGGATATTATTGAGGAATTTGGCAAGTTCTCAGGATATAAGATTAATATCGACAAATCTGAAGTCACGTGGTTACAGAACTCCTGTAACACAGATCTGGCGGGTACTGGTCTTACAATTACTGACGGCTGCTTTAAATACTTGGGCATTCGCATACATGTCAATCCTCATAAACTATATTCTCTTAATCTTGGTGGGATTGTAAAAGATATTAAACAAATGTTGCTGAGTTGGGTGAAGCTCCCCCTTTCTCTTTCAGGAAGGGTGCATCTTTTCAAGATGGTTGCTCTGCCTAAGCTTCTTTACCCCTTGCAGATGTTGCCCTTGCTTCTTACCCAGCAAGACATTGCCTCCTTGCAGACTTCCATTGGCAATTTTATTTGGCAGGGTAAGAAACACAGGATAGCTAAGACTCCTCTGTCAATGCCGGTCAGTGGGGGTGGGCTCCGTCTTCCTAATATCATGTGGTATAATTGGGCAGCTCTTTCTAGGTTCATACTGGATTGGCTGGTAGGGAATGACTTTTACACAGTCCCTAATCTAGAGTCTAACTTCATCAAACCGCTACACTTGGCTTTCTTGCCTCATGCGGATTTTAAATCATTACCCATATTTGTACAAAATCATATCTTATTTAGGGACCCCTTGAGAGCCTGGGCCAAGATTTGCAAACTATGGGGATTGCAGAAATCTACTAGTAAATATCTCCCAATACAGGGCAACCTCAACTTCCTTCCTGGTTATACTACACAAGCATTTCAGATATGGCAAGAATCAAATCTGACCAGACTTTATCAACTACTGCATCCCTTTACCTTTGACATTCTACCTTTTCAAGACTTACGGGTGAAGTATGATCTCCCCAGCACCCACAGGTTTGCGTACTTCCAATGCAGACATTACATTTCCACATTAATTTCAGGGGGACTGTTGTCTAAGGAACCTTCCAATATAGACAGACTTTGTGCCTTGGCAAAACTGGGACCTTACAAACTCACACACACATATACTCTGTTGTATCGTCATTTTGAGGATTCCACTCTGCGTGGGATCATATCGAAATGGTCTCATTTTGAAGATTTAGAGGTGGACACAGCGCAGATTACTTTGAGCTTTGAGAGGGCAATTCAGGGCACCATCTCTGCAAAATTGAGAGAATCGCACCTAAAGTTCTTGCACCAAGCTTATATTACCCCTGGCATGCGTGCAAAATGGGTTTGAGGGGCACATGATCTATGCAGTAAATGTAGCAGGGTATCCCCTGACTGGATTCATCTGTTGTGGGGGTGCCCAAAGGTGCAGAGGTTCTGGCAGAAGATTTCATTTTGGCTGGGCAAACTAACCAAGAAAATTTTACCCCTCTCAGCACAGTATGTGATTTTTCTTACGCCTAGAGACCAGACACATAAATACAACACTTTTATAACTACAGTTATCATGCTAGCTAAACAGGCTATCCTTAGGGAATGGGTGGGAGAGAGAACCCCTCCATTTCAACAGCTGCTTAGAGCGGTACATACTCAGATGTTAATTGAGCAGGCAGACACAAGGGGAGACCCTGAGAAAAGAGTGAAGAGGTTTCTTCTTAAATGGGAGGTATATTTGATGCAGCTACCAAACATAGTTAGGGATAGAGTTCTCCTTCCCTTTAAAAACAGTCTGTATGTCTTAAACTAAAATCTAAAGGGCAACTGGTGTCTTTCCACTGATTCAAACTGTTGAGAATTCCTTTCATTTGCGGAGGCATGGTGTTGGCTGGATGGGGGGGATCCGGAGGTACCCTGGGTGAGTATGAGCATATTTGTTGTTTGTTGATCTTTCCGTTTTTCCTTCTACGCTATTCTCTTTCTTTCCTTATCTTAGTATGCTTTCTCCCTTTTCTTTTTCTTTCTTTTTCTTCCCTTTGTTTGTCTGTTTATTTAGATATTTTTGATAAAAAGTGAGTCCAAGTACATGCATGATGATTTCATTTCAGTATCGGGCCTTTTAACATGATCACTGCCTTATATGTCTTATTCTGCATATGTTGATATCGAAACCTAGTATACCAATGTGATTGTACTTATTTTGTATGTCTTGGATTCTTTTCTATAAATAAAGTTTGAAAAAATAAATAAATATCACAATAAATTACCAGAATATGGACCGTTGTATCAACCATTGTATCAACATCCAATTGATATGCCAATTTATCTGAGCTGAAATAACCTCTTATTTAGCTACAATAAGGCAAATTCTAAAATATATACATAGCAATAATAGGCCTGACTTAAAGATATAAAATACAAAAGACCTTTATCTAGCAAGTAAAATTATTTAGCATTAATGTGACTAGCTAAGACTACACAGAGCTATGAATATAACTTAAAACACCAAATATGTTCTTTAAGTTACTAGCTGTAATTTAACTGAGCAACAAAATACCTTTGATTTAAATATAAAAGTATGAAACAACCCTTTATACGTTACAGAATAACCAAATGAGTGTTCCGCTTCCAGAATTTCTTGTGAGTTATCTAAGAAGAATTTATCCACTATGCGCAAAGGTATAGGCCTCAAAATATTATCTTCCTTTGTTCAAGAAAGTGTCCCAAAATGGCAGAGAATATACTTGGCACCAAAAACCGGTGTATTTTTCTCTCCAAAAGTTATGCTTCTTTGAGTCTCTCTCTTGTCTACTGTGTGTGGCAACCTTTATCAGATAAACCACCTCCTTCTTCTCTTTAATCATTCCCACAAGAATTGGATAGGCCCTTACCGATGCTTGTCCCTGATTCGCTCTTGGATCTGTACATATCATTGTTTAATTGGGAAACGCCTCCCTAATTCTAAATACCTTTTGGTTGTGATACCATTTTTTAAACTATAGCTGGCAGTAGACAACCAGAAATGCAGTTTTACTATCAAATATTGCTACAGTTTATACAGTTTGCTATGTATCTTTTAATTGTATATTTAATATACTCATTATTTCCTGATATTAATAAACTTATCTGGTCAACATATATCCCATCTGATATAATTTAACATGTATCTATAGAGACTAAACACGAGTATATCTCTAGTAAAATTTTAAAATGCATTTAAAATCACATTTTCTGTGTGGGACTAGTGGTATATATCAATAAAATATATATGTTTATCTGACTTATCTTGTATATCAGTTCATCTGATATACTGGTACATATTTCATTTCCTAGTTACATCTTATATCATAGACATACATGAGCATTATAGTTATTTATTAATACTAGTGATGTTGCAAACTTAAAATTTTCCGTTCGCGAACGTCGGACTCGAACTTCAATAGGCAGGTGAATTTTAAAACCCACAGGGACCCTTTTGTGGCCACAATAGTGATGGAAAAGTTGTTTCAAGGGGACTAACACCTGGACTGTGGCATGCCGGAGGGGGATCCATGGCAAAACTCCCACGGAAAATTACATAGTTGATGCAGAGTCTGTTTTTAAGCCATAAAGGGCATAAATCACCTAACATTCCTAAATTGTTTGGAATAACGTGCTTTAAAACATCAGGTATGATGTTGTATCGATCAGATAGTGTAAGGGTTACGCCCGCTTCACAGTGACAGACCAAACTCCCTGTTTAATGCACCGCAAACAACCGCAAACAGTCCATTTGCACAACCACGAGATAGATAGATTTGATAGATACATAGATACATAGATTAGATAGATCAATAGATGCAATATACATTTGATAGATACGATTGATAGTTAGATAGATTTGATAGATAAATAGATAGATTTGATAGATATATCATTTTCCAGACAGAGAATTACAAGACGTGCAGTCTGGGACCCATGGTAAGGTTCCCAGAGGCAGTTGCGGCGCCAGGGGAGGTGTATATGGCATGGATTTTAGGAACCGGGAGATGGAAAAAGATGCTTGGTCGGTCCTCCTACTTCAAATTTGGGGCACTGCACGTGCAATCGTGGCCGGACTTTTAGCCGACGGCCATTTGGCTGACGGACATTTGTCCGACGGACATTTGGCCGAAACACAAGTGGCTGTCACAAAACAGTCCGGCTACGAGATAGATAGATTTGATAGATAGATACATAGATTACATAGATCAATAGATGCAATATACATTTGATAGATACGATTGATAGTTAGATAGATTTGATAGATAAATAGATAGATTTGATAGATATATAATTTCCCAGACAGAGAATTACAAGACGTGCGGTCTGGGACCCATGGTAAGGTTCCCAGAGGCAGTTGCGACGCCAGGGGAGGTGTATATGGCATGGATTTTAGGAACCGGGAGATGGAAAAAGATGCTTGGTCGGTCCTCCTACTTCAAATTTGGGGCACTGCGCATGCAATCGTGGCCGGACTTTTAGCCGACGAACATTTTGCCAACAGAAATTTGTCCAATGGACATTTGGCCGAAACACAAGTGGCTGTCACAAAACAGTCTGGCCACGAGATAGATAGATTTGATAGATAGATACATAGATTACATAGATCAATAGATGCAATATACATTTGATAGATACGATTGATAGTTAGATAGATTTGATAGATAAATAGATAGATTTGATATATATATAATTTCCCAGACAGAGAATTACACGACGTGTGGTCTGGGACCCATGGTAAGGTTCCCAGAGGCAGTTGCGGTGCCAGGGGACGTGTATATGGCATGGATTTTTGGAACCGGGAGATGGAAAAAGATGCTTGGTCGGTCCTCCTACTTCAAATTTGGGGCACTGCGCGTGCAATCTACTGTGGCACCAGATATGAGTGGTGTGTTAAGTAGTACTATTCTGATCAGTTTAATATCTGTTACTCCCCCTATCAGGGGAGGTGTATATAGCATGGATTTTAGGAACCGGGAGATGGAAAAAGATGCTTGGTTGGTCCTCCTACTTCAAATTTGGGGCACTGCGCGTGCAATCTACTGTGGCAACAGATATGAGTGGTGTGTTAAGTAGTACTATTCTGATCAGTTTAATACCTGTTAATCCCCCTATCGGGGGAGGTGTATATGGCATGGATTTTAGGAACCGGGAGATGGAAAAAGATGCTTGGTCGGTCCTCCTACTTCAAATTTGGGGCACTGCGCATGCAATGTACTGTGGCACTAGATATGAGTGGTGTGTTAAGTAGTACTATTCTGATCAGTTTAATACCTGTTACTCCCCCTATCGGGAGAGGTGTATATGGCATGGATTTTAGGAACCGGGAGATGGAAAAAAATGCTTGGTCGGTCCTCCTACTTCAAATTTGGGGCACTGCGCGTGCAATCGTGGCCGGACTTTTAGCTGACGGCCATTTGGCCGACGGACATTTGTCCGACGGACATTTGTCCGACGGACATTTGGCCGATGGACATTTGGCCGAAATTCAAGTGGCTGTCACAAAACAGTCCGGCCACGAGATAGATTTGATAGATAGATACATAGATTACATAGATCAATAGATGCAATATACATTTGATGGATACGATTGATAGTTAGATAGATTTGATAGATAAATAGATAGCTTTGATAGATATATAATTTCCCACACAGAGAATTACAAGACGTGCGGTCTGAGACCCATGGTAAGGTTCCCAGAGGCAGTTGTGGCGCCAGGGGACGTATATATGGCATGGATTTTAGGAACCGGGAGATGGAAAAAGATGCTTGGTCGGTCCTCCTACTTCAAATTTGGGGCAATACGCGTGCAATCAAGCGCCTCACTGGCATGTTGCTTCACCGCTGGATATCGGAAAAGTGCGCCATGGCCGTGTAGGAACGCCTCAAATGGCCACACACCTTCCTGACCTGCTTCAGGACGTCCTGTAAGCCTGGGTACTTATGCACAAAGCGTTGTACGATCAGATTAAACACATGTGCCATGCACGGCACATGTGTCAACTCGCTGAATTTCAATGCCTCCACCAAATTACTTCCGTTGTCAGAAACCACTTTGCTGATCTCCAGTTGGTGCGGAGTGAGTCACTGATCCACCTGTGCGTTCAGGGCGGACAGGAGTACTGGTCCGGTGTGACTCTCTGCTTTCAGGCAAGTCAACCCCAAGACGCTGACTGCCGTATCCGGGATGTGGAATAGTACCTGCGGAGCTGGGGGGGTGCCGTTGATGTGGAGCAAGACGCAGCAGCAGAAGAGGACTCAGCCGAGGAGGTTATGGAAGAGGATGGAGTAGGAGGAGTAGAGGAGGTGGCAGCAGGCCTGCCTGCAAGTCGTGGTGGTGTCACCAACTCCTCCTCTGCAGAGCCACGCATTCCATGCTTGGCAGCCGTCAGCAGGTTTACCCAATGCACAGTGTAGGTGATATACCTGCCATGACCATGCTTTGCAGACCAGCTATCAGTGGTCATATGGACCCTTGCCCCAACACTGTGTGCCAGACATGCCATTACTTCCTTTCGCACAATCGAGTACAGGTTGGGGATTGTCTTTTGTGAAAAGAAATTTCGGCCGGGTACCTTCCACTGTGGTGTCCCAATAGCTACAAATTTTTTGAACGCCTCAGACTCCACCAGCTTGTATTAAAAATGCTGGCGGGCTAAGAGTTCAGACAAGCCAGCTGTCAGACGCCGGGAAAGGGGGTGACTTTGTGACATTGGTTTCTTATGCTCAAACATGTCCTTGACAGACACCTGACTGTGGGCAGATGAGCAGGAACTTCTCCGGAAGAGAGACGGAGTGGCGGATGGTTGAGTGGGGGCAAGGAGGACAGCAGTGGTTGACATGGCTGAAGATGCTGGACCAGGAGGAGGATGGCGGCTTTGAGTTTGTGTGCTGCTTCTACTCATGTGTTGATCCCATAGGCGTTTGTGATGTGCGATCATGTGCCTTCGCAAAGCAGTTGTACCTAGGTGGGTGTTGCACTTCCCATGACTCAGTTTCTTTTGGCACAGGTTGCAAATGGCATCGCTGTTGTCAGAGGCAGACACACAAAAAAATGCCACACTGCTGAGCTCTGCGATGACGGCATTCTGGTGGTGGCAACAGCATGCATTGATTGGCGTGCTGTCTGGTTGCCCCCGGGTGCCGATGCATGCTGTCTGACTGTGCCACTAGCTCCTTGCGACGACCTCCCCCTGCTTCCAACTCGTCTCCTCCTCCTCCTCTCTGTCTCCCCATCTGAACTTTCCCCCTCTTCTTCTTCTCTTCTAGCGGGCACCCACGTGACATCCATGGACGCATCTTCATCATCAACCGCTTCACTTGTATCTGACAAATCAACAAAGGAAGCAGAAGCGGGTACAACATCATCATCACACCGTACGTCCATGTCTGTAATGCTGCCTGATTGAGACATATCACTGTTATCTACATCCTCTGTCAATGATGGTTGTGCATCACTCATTTCTTCCAACTGATGTGTAAAAAACTACTCTGACACATCAAGTAAAGCGGCTGTGGTGCTAGTGTTGGTGATGGCAGCAGGCGGGCGAGTGGTGGTAACTTGAGAGGTGCCCAAAGATAAGCTGGAGGAGGAAGGTGCATCAAGGTTTGGAGTGGAAGCTATAGAAGATTGGGTGTCCTGTGTTAAAAAGTCAACTATGTCCTCCTCAGAACGTTTCGAGTTCATTGGACGTGGCCTCTGAACACTGGGCATTATTCTATGGCCAAAGGGAATCACAGCACCATGACCATGACGACACCTGGGGGTGGCCTGCCTCTGCCTGTCATTTTTTTTTAAATGTACACTTACACTACTATTAAACAAGATATGAGTGGTGGCACTGGGCAAGTGGGCACAGTATACGCTGTGAGCCTGACACAAAAAAGCAGACTGATGTTTCACAGTCCAAAAAGTTTTTATTTTTTTAAATGTACACTTACACTACTATTAAACAAGATATGAGTGGTGCCACTGGGCAAGTGTGCACAGTATATGCTGTGAGCCTGGCACACACGCTAGCAGGCAGGCAACTGCAATTAAATAACACTAGCAGACTGATGTTTCACAGTCAAAAAAGTTTTTTTTTTTAAATTATTTACACTACTGTTACACCAGATATGAGTGGTGGCACTGGGCAAGTGGGCCTGACACACACGCTAGCAGGCAGGCAACTGCAATTAGATTACACTAGCAGACTGATGTTTCACAGTCAAAAAAGTTTTTTTTGAAAAAATTTAAACTACTGTTACAACAGATATGAGTGGTGGCACTTAGCAAGGGGGCCTGGCACACACGCTGGCAGGCAGGCAGGCAACTGCAATTAGAATGTTTCACAGTCAAAAAAGTTTTTTTTGAAAAAATTTAAACTACTGTTACAACAGATATGAGTGGTGGCACTTAGCAAGGGGGCCTGGCACACACGCTGGCAGGCAGGCAGGCAACTGCAATTAGAATTTACTAGCAGACTGATGTTTCACAGTCAAAAAAGTTTTTTTTTACAAAATTTACACTACTGTTACACCAGATATGAGTGGTGGCACTAGTTGCAAAGTGGGCCTGGCACACACGCTGGCAGGCAGGCAACTGCAATTAGATTACACTACCAGACTGATGTTTCACAGTCAAAAAAGTTTTTTTTTTTAAATTTACACTAATGATACAACAGATATGATAGGTGGCACTAGTTGGCAAGTGGGCCTGGCACACACGCTGGCAGGCAGGCAACTGCAATTAGATTACACTAGCAGACTGATGTTTCATAGTCAAAAAAGTTTTTTTAAAAAAATTTTACACTACTGTTACAACAGAATTGAGTGGTGGCACTAGTTGGCAAGTGGGCCTGGCACACACACTGGCAGGCAACTACAATTAGATTACACTAGCAGACTGATGTTTCACAGTCAAAAAAGTTTTTTTTTTTTAAATTTACACTACTGTTACAACAGATATGAGTGGTGGCACTAGTTGGCAAGTGGGCCTGGCACACACGCTGGCAGGCAGGCAGGCAACTGCTATTAGATTACACTAGCAGACTGATGTTTCACAGTCAAAAAAGTTTTTTTTTTTTAAATTTACACTACTGTTACAACAGATATGAGTGGTGGTACTAGTTGGCAAGTGGGCCTGGCACACACGCTGGCAGGCAGGCAACTACAATTAGATTACACTAGCAGACTGATGTTTCACAGTCAAAAAAGTTTTTTTTTTACAAAATTTACACTACTGTTACAACAGATATGAGTGGTGGCACTAGTTGGCAAGTGGGCCTGGCACACACGCTGGCAGGCAGGCAACTGCAATTAAATTACTCTAGCAGACTGATGTTTCACAGTCAAAAAAGTGTTTTTTTTTTAAATTTACACTACTGTTACAACAGATATGAGTGGTGGCACTAGTTGGCAAGTGGGTGTGGCACACACGCTGGCAGGCAGGCAACTGCAATTAGATTACACTAGCAGACTGATGTTTCACAGTCAAAAAAATTTTTTAAAAATTTTTTTTACACTACTGTTACAACAGAATTGAGTGGTGGCACTAGTTGGCAAGTGGGCCTGGCACACACACTGGCAGGCAACTACAATTAGATTACACTAGCAGACTGATGTTTCACAGTCAAAAAAGTTTTTTTTTTTTAAATTTACACTACTGTTACAACAGATATGAGTGGTGGCACTAGTTGGCAAGTGGGCCTGGCACACACGCTGGCAGGCAGGCAACTGCTATTAGATTACACTAGCAGACTGATGTTTCACAGTCAAAAAAGTTTTTTTTTTAAAATTTACACTACTGTTACAACAGATATGAGTGGTGGCACTAGGTGGCAAGCGGGCCTGGCACACACGCTGGCAGGCAGGCAACTGCTATTAGATTACACTAGCAGACTGATGTTTCAAAGTCAAAAAAGTTTTTTTTTTAAAATTTACACTACTGTTACAACAGATATGAGTGGTGGCACTAGTTGGCAAGTGGGCCTGGCACACACGCTGGCAGGCAGGCAACTACAATTAGATTACACTAGCAGACTGATGTTTCACAGTCAAAAATGTTTTTTTTTTAAAAAAATTTACACTACTGTTACAACAGATATGAGTGGTGGCACTTAGCAAGTGGGCCTGGCACACACGCTGGCAGGCAGGCAACTGCAATTAGATTACACTAGCAGACTGATGTTTCACAGTCAAAAAAGTTTTTTTTTGCAAAATTTACACTACTGTTACAACAGATATGAGTGGTGGCACTAGTTGGCAAGTGGGCCTGGCATACACGCTGGCAGGCAGGCAACTGCAATTAGATTACTCTAGCAGACTGATGTTTCACAGTCAAAAAAGTGTTTTTTTTTTAAATTTACACTACTGTTACAACAGATATGAGTGGTGGCACTAGTTGGCAAGTGGGCGTGGCACACACGCTGGCAGGCAACTGCAATTAGATTACACTAGCAGACTGATGTCTCACAGTCAAAAACATTTTTAAAAAAAAATTTACACTACTGTTACAACAGATATGAGTGGTGGAACTTAGCAAGTGGGCCTGGCACACACGCTGGCAGGAAGGCAACTGCAATTAGATTACACTAGCAGACTGATGTTTCACAGTCAAAAAAGTTTTTTTTTACAAAATTTACATTACTGTTACAACAGATATGAGTGGTGGCACTAGTTGGCAAGTGGGCCTGGCACATACGCTGGCAGGCAGGCAACTGCTATTAGATTACACTAGCAGACTGATGTTTCACAGTCAAAAAAGTTTTTTTTTTTTTTTAAATTTACACTACTGTTACAACAGATATGAGTGGTGGCACTAGTTGGCAAGTGGGTCTGGCACACACGCTGGCAGGCAGGCAACTGCAATTAGATTACACTAGCAGACTGATGTTTCACAGTCAATAAAGTTGTTTTTTAAAAAAATTACACTACTGTTACAACAGATATGAGTGGTGGCACTAGTTGGCAAGTGGGCCTGGCACACATGCTGGCAGACAGGCAACTGCATTTAGATTACACTAGCAGACTGATGTTCCACAGTCAAAAATGTTTTTTTTTTAAAAATTTACACTACTGTTACAACAGGTATGAGTGGTGGCACTAGTTGGCAAGTGGGCGTGGCACACACGCTGGCAGGCAACTGCTATTAGATTACACAAGCAGACTAATGTTTCACAGTCAAAAAAGTTTTTTTTTTACAAAATTTACACTACTGTTACAACAGATATGAGTGGTGGCACTAGTTGGCAAGTGGGCCTGGCACACACGCTGGCAGGCAGGCAACTGCAATTAGATTACACTAGCTGACTGATGTTTCACAGTCAAAAATGTTTTTTTTTTTAAAATGTACACTACTGTTACAACAGATATGAGTGGTGGCACTAGTTGGCAAGTGGGCCTGGCACACACACTGGCAGTCAGGCAACTGCAATTAGATTACACTAGCAGACTGATGTTTCACAGTCAAAAAAGTTTTTTTTTTTAATTTACACTACTCTTACAACAGATATGAGTGGTGGCACTTAGCAAGTGGGCCTGGCACACAAGCTGGCAGGCAGGCAACTGCAATTAGATTACACTAGTAGACTGATGTGTCACAGTCAAAAAAGTTTTTTAAAATTTTTTTTACAATACTGTTACAACAGATATGAGTGGTGGCACTAGTTGGCAAGTGGGCCTGGCACACACGCTGGCAGGCAGGCAACTGCTATTAGATTACACTAGCAGACTGATGTTTCACAGTCAAAAAGTTTTTTTTTTTAAATTTACACTACTGTTACAACAGATATGAGTGGTGGCACTAGTTGGCAAGTGGGCCTGGCACACACACTGGGAGGAAGGCAACTGCAATTCAATTGCACTAGCAGACTGATGATTCACAGTCAAAAAAGTGTTTATTTTAAATATTTACAATACTGTTATAGCAAATATGATTGGTGGCACTAGTTGGCAAGTGGGCCTGGCACACAAGCTGGCAGGCAGGCAACTGCAATTAGATTACACTAGTAGACTGATGTGTCACAGTCAAAAAAGTTTTTTAAAAAATTTTTTACAATACTGTTACAACAGATATGAGTGGTGGCACTAGTTGGCAAGTGGGCCTGGCACACACGCTGGCAGGCAGGCAACTGCTATTAGATTACACTAGCAGACTGATGTTTCACAGTCAAAAAGTTTTTTTTTTTTAAATTTACACTACTGTTACAACAGATATGAGTGGTGGCACTAGTTGGCAAGTGGGCCTGGCACACACACTGGGAGGAAGGCAACTGCAATTCAATTGCACTAGCAGACTGATGATTCACAGTCAAAAAAGTGTTTATTTTAAATATTTACAATACTGTTATAACAAATATGATTGGTGGCACTAGTTGGCAAGTGGGCCTGGCACACACGCTGGGAGGCAGGCAACTGCAATTAGATTACACTAGCTGACTGATGTTTCACAGTCAAAAAAGTTTTTTTTAAATATTTGCTATACTGTTATAACAAATATGATTGGTGGCACTAGTTGGCAAGTGGGCCTGGCACACACGCTGGCAGGCAGGCAACTGCAATTCAATTGCACTAGCAGACTGATGATTCACAGTCAAAAAAGGTTTTATTTTAAATATTTACAATACTGTTATAACAAATATGATTGGTGGCCCTAGTTGGCAAGTGGGCCTGGCACACATGCTGGCAGGCAGGCAACTGCAATTCAATTGCACTAGCAGAGTGATGATTCACAGTCAAAAAAGTTTTTATTTTAAATATTTACAATACTGTTATAACAAATATGATTGGTGGCACTAGTTGGCAAGTGGGCCTGGCACACATGCTGGCAGGCACGCAACTGCAATTCAATTGCACTAGCAGACTGATGATTCACAGTCAAAAAAGGTTTTATTTTAAATATTTACAATACTGTTATAACAAATATGATTGGTGGCACTAGTTGGCAAGTGGGCCTGGCACACACGCTGGCAGGCAGGCAACTTCAATTGAATTGCACTAGCAGATTGATGATTCACAGTCAAAAAAGATTTTATTTTAAATATTTACACTATTGTTATAACAAATATGATTGGTGGCACTAGTTGGCAGGTGGGCCTGGCACACACGCTGGGAGGCAGGCAACTGGAATTAGATTACACTAGCTGACTGATGTTTCACAGTCAAAAACATTTTTTTTTTTTTAAATATTTACAATACCGTTATAACAAATATGATTGGTGGCACTAGTTGACAAGTATATCCTCATTACCAATCCTTGGGAGCTATTCCTTTGTAAGTTCCTGTTGGCGTTGGAGATCAACATCATAGAAGGAGATACAGCGGCTAAGACTCTTACGATCACCACAGAGAGAGAGTGTACCTGTGAGAGCAAGCTGGCTTGCTCCGATAGCCAGTCCGCGCCTACCAGCACATTGGTGTGCTAAGTGAAAGTATTTGCCTCATCAAGGAGAGAAGAGGGCACTTAAAAGAGGAAAGTGCAACATTATCGGCAGCAACTGGTTTCTGCTTCCATCATTGGGACATTTTATATATGAACATTGCACATATATTTGGGACTGAACATCATTTGTTATATCGTCTGTATGGTGAGAGCCCATGATCTATTCCCAGTTGCACATATATATTGCCTGTTTTTTTAATCACTTACAATCTACCTCCCAGTGGGTACTTAGCGCCCTCTTGTGTGTTGATCACACTTTTATTATAGTTTTTATATTTCAATTTTGTTACTGAGAGGTGCAGCTTGTCTTTCATATTGGAGACACACAGTCAGCGTCTTAGGTAATTGATTTATTAGGTTCAGTAGTGCACTTGGCATTTGACTCTACTAGTGCACATGCACATTGGGAAGCTCTTCACTCCCGTCACATTACACTGGTTATTCTAGCGCCCTCTAGTGGCTAAGGTCACATCTGTTTTAGTTGGCAAGTGGGCCTGGCACACACGCTGGCAGGCAGGCAACTGCAATTCAATTGCTCTAGCAGACTGATGATTCACAGTCAAAAAAGTTTTTATTTTAAATATTTACAATACTGTTATAACAAATATGATTGGTGGCACTAGTTGGCAACTGGGCCTGGCACACACGCTGGCAGGCAGGCAACTGCAATTCAATTGCACTAGCAGACTGATGATTCACAGTCAAAAAAGTTTTAATTTTAAATATTTACAATACTGTTATAACAAATATGATTGGTGGCACTAGTTGGCAAGTCGGCCTGGCACACACGCTGGGAGGAAGGCAACTGCAATTAGATTACACTAGCTGACTGATGTTTCACAGTGAAAAAAGTTTTTTTTTAAATATTTACACTACTGTTATAACAAATATGATTGGTGGCACTAGTTGGCAAGTGGGCCTGGCACACACGCTGGGAGGCAGGCAACTGCAATTAGATTACACTAGCTGACTGATGTTTCACAGTCAAAAAAGTTTTTTTTTAAAATATTTACAATACTGTTATAACAAATATGATTGGTGGCAGTAGCTGGCAAGTGGGCCTGGCACACACGCTGGGAGGCAGGCAACTGCAATTAGATTAAACTAGCTGACTGATGTTTCACAGTCAAAAAAGGTTTTATTTTAAATATTTACAATACTGTTATAACAAATATGATTGGTGGCACTAGTTGGCAAGTGGACCTGGCACACACGCTGGCAGGCAGGCAACTGCAATTCAATTGCACTAGCAGACTGATGATCCACAGTCAAAAAAGGTTTTATTTTAAATATTTACAATACTGTTATAACAAATATGATTGGTGGCACTAGTTGGCAAGTGAGCCTGGCACACACGCTGGCAGGCAGGCAACTGCAATTCAATTGCACTAGCAGACTGATGATTCACAGTCAAAAAAGTTTTTATTTTAAATTTTTACAAAACTGTTATAACAAATATGATTGGTGGCACTAGTTGGAAAGTGGGCCTGGCAAACACGCTGGCAGGCAGGCAGGCAACTTCAATTAGATGACACTAGAAGACTGATGTTTCACAGTCAAAAAAGTTTTTTTTTTAAAAATATTTACACTACTGTTATAACAAATATGATTGGTGGCACTAGTTGGCAAGTGGGCCTGGCACACACGCTGGGAGGAAGGAACTGCAATTAGATTACACTAGCTGACTGATGTTTCACATTCAAAAAAGTTTTTTTTTTTAAATATTTACAATACTGTTATAACAAATATGATTGGTGGCACTAGTTGGCAACTGGGCCTGGCACACACGCTGGCAGGCAGGCAACTGCAATTCAATTGCACTAGCAGACTGATGATTCACAGTCAAAAAAGTTTTTATTTTAAATATTTACAATACTATTATAACAAATATGATTGGTGGCACTAGTTGGCAAGTGGGCCTGCACACATGCTGGCAGGCAGGAAACTGCAATTCAATTGCACTAGCAGACTGATGATTCACATTCAAAAAAGTTTTTATTTTAAATATTTACACTACTCTTATAACAAATATGATTTGTGGCACTAGTTGGAAAGTGGGTCTGGCACACACGCTGGCAGACAGGCAACTGCAATTAAATAACACTAGCAGACTGATGTAAACGTTTTTTTTTTTTAAAAAGTTACACTAATGTTACAACAGATAGGAGTGGTGGCACTGAGGATGGAAGTAGGCACAGTATATGCTGGCAGCCTGACACACAGGCTGGCTCTAGTGGCCGGCTGGCCTGGTAACTAAAATTAAATAACACTAGAAGACTGATGTTTCACAGTCAAAAAAGTTTTTTTTTTTAAATATTTACACTACTGTTATAACAAATATGATTGGTGGCACTAGTTGGCAAGTGGGCCTGGCACACACGCTGGGAGGAAGGAACTGCAATTAGATTACACTAGCTGACTGATGTTTCACATTCAAAAAAGTTTTTTTTTTAAATATTTACAATACTGTTATAACAAATATGATTGGTGGCACTAGTTGTCAAGTGGGCCTGGCACACACGCTGGCAGACAGGCAACTGTAATTCAATTGCACTAGCAGACTGATGATTCACAGTCAAAAAAGTTTTTATTTTAAATATTTACACTACTCTTATAACAAATATGATTTGTGGCACTAGTTGGAAAGTGGGTCTGGCACACACGCTGGCAGACAGGCAACTGCAATTAAATAACACTAGCAGACTGATGTAAAAGTTTTTTTTAAAAAAAAGTTACACTAATGTTACAACAGATAGGAGTGGTGGCACTGAGGATGGAAGTAGGCACAGTATATGCTGGCAGCCTGACACACAGGCTGGCCCTAGTGGCCGGCTGGCCTGGTAACTAAAATTAAATAACACTAGAAGACTGATGTAAAAGGTTTTTTTTAAAAAATTTAAACTAATGTTACACCAGATAGGAGTAGTGGCACTGAGGATGGAAGTAGGCACAGTATATGCTGGCAGCCTGACAAACAGGCTGGCACTAGTGGCAGCCAGGCTGGCCTGGCAACTAAAATTAAATAACACTAGAAGAGGACTGATGTAAAAAAAAATTAAAAAAATTTGTACACTAATGTTACACCAGATATAATTGGTGGAAAACACAGCTATTAATCACAGTATATGATGTGGGCCTGACACACAGGCCTGATGGAAAATGAAATTAGATTACACTAGCAAAATGATGTAAAAGTTTTTTTTTTTTAAATTTACACTAATGTTACACCAGATATCAGTGGTGGCACAGAGCAATTAATCACAGTATATGATGTGGGCCTGACACACAGGCCTGATAGAAAATGAAATTAGATTACACTAGCAAAATGATGTAAAAGTTTTTGTTTTTTTAAATTTACACTAATGTTAAGCAGATATCAGTGGTGGCACAGAGCAATTAATCACAGTATATGCTGTGAGCCTGACACACAGGCCTGATAGAAAATAAAATTAGATTACACTAGCAAAATGATGTAAAAGTTTTTTTTTTTAAATTTTACACTAATGTTACACCAGATATCAGTGGTGACACAGAGCAATTAATCACAGTATATGATGTGGGCCTGACACACAGGCCTGATAGAAAATGAAATTAGATTACACTAGCAAAATGATGTAAAAGTTTTTTTTTTAAAATTTACACTAATGTTAAGCAGATATCAGTGGTGGCACTAATCATAGTATATGCTGTGAGCCTCACACACAGGCTGACAGCCAGGCAAATGCAAATAAAATTACAAATAATAATAAAAAAAAACGACTGAAGTTCTAGCCCTAAATAGGGCTTTTTGGGCTGAAGTTCTAGCCCTAAAAAGGGCTTTTTGGAGTGCTGTCCTTACAGCAGAGATTAGATGAGTCCTTCAGGACTGTAGTGGACACTAAATACACAAGCCTAGCTATCTATTTCCCTATAAAATCACCAGCAGCAGCACTAACCCTCCTCTCACTAAGAATGCAGGATCGTAATGAATCTAAAATGGCTGCTGCCCAGGAGCTGGGAGGGTCTGTGAGGGAGTGTCTGCAAACAAGCTAAGATCACCGGGAACTGTTCTCCGGCGAACAGTTCGCGACATCACTAAACCTAAGTTCCAAAATGGCAGAACTCAGAATTAAAGGCAGGTGCATGCATTGTATCTAGTGTTTAATGTCCCTTTAAAATTACGGAAATGTCAAAATATTCTGTCCCACCAACTTAAAACGTCAACGCTGCGTTAGACTGCTATATTATAGGTATTGGGGACTAAGTGAATATCTTAATAAATATACAAGAGGAGTATCCCTCAGAACTGAGACCCAGTGCAGACAAAAAAAAAGAAAAAATCATCCACATTAAATATATCAGCCATTGGCAATAAGATAAGCTTCCCCTCTAGGGCTCAAATATAGTAATATGCAGATCACCCCCCCCCCCCCCCCAAAGAAAAAAAAAGAAAAAAAGAAAAATATGGAGAATAAATATTTGATGCTGTCCTGTACACAGATAGCAGAGTAACTACATCATCAGGGAACTATAGACTAGAGGAGGAATCAGCTTTGGTATCCATAGTATCACTAAGTTCCTCTTTTTAAATATGATAAAAAATATTTCTAATATATGGCAATTTCTGTGACAGATGAACAGCACATTGTATACAGAATACACGAATGAAGATGTGTGCAAATATTTCAATATATCAAATCAATTTCAATCATGTTTTGATGCATAATTTCTGAATTATTGTCTTTACTATGATCTCAGTGTTGTGCCAAAAGAGGGAAACAGTTTTTACATCTAATTTGAACAGACCATGTTAGTAAATTGAACATAAAACTATTACAAAACAAAAAAGAAAACAACATTTTTTTATCTAATAAGACATTTTGTGATCAGTTCCTTTGAGTTCTTTCTGTAATGGTCAGTAGTAGTACTGTGCTCAGTTCATGAGCAGTATTGCACAGTAAATAAATGCTATATGATTGGTTCATGGCTTACCTCCAGCAGTGGTCTCTAGCTATCAGTCTTCATTATGATAAATCTTTTTGTAACAGAGAGGATTATATGACTCATCTGTTCCTCACAATCATTTTACAGACAGAAGTCTTTGCAAGGTGAATGCAGCACTCTTGTAAGTAATTGTGTCTGCATCATTGGGGAATCCCGATGTTATTCTAGTTCTTTTTTATTTCATAATTGTTATATTTATTTAATGTTCACTTTTTTCAGTTTCTGACATTTAAATAAAAACAGCACATTCACTGTTATGTAAATACATTTTAAAACAAAACATATGGGGCGCCCGTAATTTCACCTCGCACATTGGGTTATAAGATATGCAGCGCCGGCAGTTCATAAAGTGCCATAACTCGGATAAACTAGCGATGCCCAGAAATAAGAGTAAATACAAATTTCTGGAGTCACCAGTGACTTACGGCACTTTAGAAACTGCCGGCGCCTAAGAAAATAAAAAAAGTAAAATCTCCCGTAAAAGTCTAACCCGCCTTCCAAAAATAAACCGACACGTAAAACCCCTATATGCGCCATCAAACCCACATCAGAACTAATAATAAAAGTATTAACCCCTAAACCGACAACCCCCACAACGCAATATGCCTAATTAAACTATTTACCTTTAATCCACCATTCACCCACATCGCGATCTACCTAATAAAAGTATTAACCCCTAAATTCACCAACCCCAACATCGCAAACTACCTAATAAATGTATTAACCCATAATCCGCCATTCACCCAGATCGCAAAGTACCTATTAAAACTATTAACCCCTAATCCACCATTAACCCACATCGCAACAAACCTTATAAATCTATTAACCCATAATCCGCCAAACCCACACAACACAATAATCCTAATAAAACTATTAAGCCCTAAACCACCAAACCCCCACAACGCAAAAAAACTAATTAAATTACTAAGCCCCCTAACCTAACACCCCCTAAATGAACCCCAATTACCTAAATTAAAAAATACTAAATTACAAACAATTTAAATAAAAAAGATAACATTACTTAAAAATAAAAAAACCTAAGTAAGTAATGTTAGTTTTTTTATTTTAATTGCTTGTTACTTAGTATTTTTTAATTTAGGTAATTGAGGTTAATTTAGGGGGTGTTAGGTTAAGGGGTGTTAAGTTAGGGGGCTTAGTCATTTAATTAGTACTTTTCATTGTGGGGGTTTGGCGGATTATGGGTTAATAGATTTATTGGGTTTGTTGCGATGTGGGTTAATGGCGGATTAGGTGTTAATAGGTAAATTACGTTTATTGTGTTGGTGGGGGATGGCGAATTAGGGGTTAATAGTTTTAATAGGTATTTTGCGATATAGGTGAATGGCGGATTAGGGTTTAAAAGTTTATTAAAGTATATTGTGTTGTGGGGTGATGGCAGTTTAGGGGTTAATCACTTTCGGCTAGATTACGAGTCTTGCGTTACCCTTAAAAAGCAGTGTTGAGGGGTCCCAACACTGCTTTTTTTTTTTTTTTTTTTATGGGCAAAATCGATTGCTTTATTTGGGCATTTTATACATGTTTATGCTGGTATTTCACATTTATAAACTTGGGGAACGTTTTTTTTTTTGGTTTTTTTTATTTAAATTTTTTATTGAGGAAATATAAATGGTTAACAGGCATGAAATCAGGTTACATTCTTCATAGTTACATGCATTATCATAAGGACAAAAATAGAGTATAAAGCAACTTGAACCTGTCAGTTACATAATAATGAACATACAGAATCCTCATATTTTTAGTCCTTTGTATAAACAAAGTAGACCACTCTTGGGTCTAAAGATCAAACATGCACAATGAAAAGGATCGGACACATAGGTCCGGTTGCAATAGCCATCAAAACATTGATACATCGTAAGTCGTAAGTAAATTGCAAGGAATTGAGGTGAAAGTAATTCACCTAGGTTGAACCCTGGCGTGGGCTCTAGCTATGGGGGGTGGGGAGCTGGGGATGAGGCGTATAGATTACATTCAAATTTAGTACTCCGAAGAGCAAAGTTTGTATAAGTTGCTTTACAATATATAAATAAAATTTAACACATAAATTAAGGAGCAGATTCTGCAAAGATACTAGGCGACAAAAGGAGTGAGTGAATATTTTAAAAAAAGAGGCTAGCACATGTAGTACCTAGCCCACATAGTACCTAGCACACATAGTACCTAGCACACGCAGCCCCCAGCACACATAGTTCCTAGCACACGCAGCTCCTAGCACACTTAGTACTTAGCACACATAGTACCTAGCACACGCAGTACCTTGCACACGCAGCACCTAGCTCACATAGTACCTAGCACATGCAGCACCTAGCACACATAGTACCTAGCACACGTGGCACCTAGCACACAAAGTACCTAACATATGCGGCACCTAAGCACACATAGTACCCAGCACACGCAGCACCTAGCACACATAGTACCTAGCACATGTAGCACCTAGCACATATAGTACCTAGCACACGCAGCACCTAGCACACATAGTACCTAGCACACGCAGCACCTAGCACACGCAGCACCTAGCACACGCAGTGCCTAGCACACATAGTACCTAGCACATGCAGCACCTAGCACATATAGTACCTAGCACACGCAGCACCTAGCACACATAGTACCTAGCACACGCAGCACCTAGCACACGCAGCACCTAGCACACGCAGCGCCTAGCACACATAGTACCTAGCACACGCAGCACCTAGCACACATAGTACCTAGCACACGCAGCACCTAGCACACATAGTACCTAGCACACGCAGCACCTAGCACACATAGTACCTAGCACCCACGGCACCTAGCACACATAGTACCTAGCACATGCGGCACCTGGCACACATAGTACCTAGCACACGCAGCACCTAGCACACATAGTACCTAGCACACATAGTACCTAGCACATGCAGCACCTAGCACACATAGTACCTAGCACACGCAGCATCTAGCACACATAGTACCTAGCACATGCAGCACCTAGCACACATAGTACCTAGCACACGCAGCACCTAGTACACATAGTACCTAGCACACATAGTACCTAGCACACGCAGCACCTAGCACACGCAGTACCTAATACACTCAGCACCTAGCACACGCAGTACCTAGCAAACGCAGCACCTAGCACACACAGCACCTAGCACACATAGTACCTAGCACATGCAGCACCCAGCACACGCAGCACCTAGCACACGCAGCACCTACAGTACCCAACACACCCAATACCTAGCACAAACAGAGCCCAGCGTATATAGCACCTAGCACACATTGCAGCTATCATTTATAGTATATAATAACTTAATATAGGTATAACAAGGGTACTGTGCAAGATTACAAATCTATTCATTTGCAAGGTTAAACTAAGCGGTTACTAGTATGTTTATACAGTAGGATATATATCCCCACTTAATATGTGCTAGTAATTTTCTATTCAGTTTTTAAGTCTAATAGACACCCAACATGTAGAATTCTTGCAACATGCATTAGACATAGCCCAACAGCAGACATGATACAAATAGCAAACTTAAGAATAAACTCTAGGCATAACGATAGTGTGCAACAAAAAGGTAAATTAATGCAGATGAAAGCCCTTAGCTATAACTCAGTCAAAATGTCCTTATATAAATAAACTACCCATAGTAGGAAGGATAACTCTATGCTGAAGGTAGAAAACTCATAGATTATAATGAGCTCAGCAGATCTACTCCAGCTTTATGCAGATTTATTTTAACCTATTCCGCACGGCTCAGCACTCAAGTGCCCAACCAACGCACAAATGTTCTCATGCTTTCGTTGAGCTGACAGTTCCAGGTGACTATAACTCTGCAGTAGAACCTCCATCTCGAACAAGCTGCCAGGTATTATTGGAGGGTTAGTCCAAGACCAGATTACTGGAGAGCTTGAAGTGTCCCTAGAAAACATAAATCCAGCTTGCAGGACCTGGCTAGATCTTATGCGCATGGATTGAATCTGAGTAGAGATTATAGAAGGCAGACGTAATAAGCCTGTAATGCTAATCTAATGCCGGGTCACCCGGCATGAATGTGCAGGCTGCAACTGAGCTCGGACTTGTGTTGCCCTGGTGTGTCATCAGGTCTAGTAGTGAAGGAGGTCTGGGCAGCAGTCTGTTCCCATGAAAAGTCCCAACTTTATTCCAGGAGGAACCGGCAGGTACCGAATAGCTCTCATTGGGCTTAGGGCCAGGATCGTTGTGGGGCCATCAAACAGCCATAGTTGCTACACAGCTCGCTGACAAGTCACAGGCCTGAGGTATCACCTTAGTGAGTGCGGGCAGAGTCGGGTTTAAAGTCACCGGATCAGCTGTTGACGGAGGGCTTTTCCACGATCTCCTATCTGTGAAGTCTGTGCACCTTTCGGCAAAGACAAGTTACTTCCCGGGTAGGGCAAGTGGGGTTAGGCAGTAGTTGGGTATGTGCAAGGCCGCAGCCGTCCTCTCAGGGGAAGGTCGCTCCTCGGCATAGTCAGTACAAACTATCACAGATATTTTGAGTGACAGCTGGTAACTCTGTTAACGTGACATACCTGCCGGCTGTTATTGAACTTGGTATCTCCTAAAGTTTTTACAGTGGCAGCCTGTTTCCCCTCATGGCTCCTCAAAATGGCGGCCGTCCCCCAGCTGCAGCCAGTTTCTCGGTCCTTGTTGCGGCCCTTCAGGGGTGATATGCTGGACCTACTGCCCTGATGAGCTTCCCCCAGTGTTCAGGGTATGATACAACCCCACAGCATCAGTTTGGTAGGTGCCCACATTCTGAAAAATCGCCTTTGCTTCAATCCCTGCACGGAGCTGCTAGGTTAAGCAGCCATCTCCATGAGCCTCCAAGCTCCGCCCCTCCCCAACACTGCTTTTTAACGCCCGCTGGTATTACGAGTCAGGCAGGAGAGGGTCTACCGCTCACTTTTTTTCTGCAATTTTAGCTTACCGCAAATCCCCTTACGTCAATTGTGTATCCTATCTTTTTAATGGGATTTGCCTAACGCCGGTATTATGATCACCTGAAAAAGTGAGCGGTAGACCCTCTCCTGGCAAGACTCCTATCGCATTTAAAAGTCAGTAGTTTAGAGTTTTATGGGCTAACACCGGAACATAAAGCTCTTAACTAAAGTGCTAAAAAGTACACTAACACCCATAAACTACCTATTAACCCCTAAACCGAGCCCTCCCCCCCACATCGCATATACTTAACTATAATGTTTAACCCCTAATCTGCCGACCGGACATTGCAGCCACTTTAATAAATTTATCAACCCCTAAGCCGCCGCACTCCCGCCTCACAAACACTAGTTAAATGTTATTAACCTCTAATCTGCTGTCCCTAACATCGCAACACCTACCTACATTTATTAACCCCTAATCTGCCGCCCCCAACGTCGCCGCTACTATATTAAATTTATTAACCCCTAAACCTAAGTCTAACCCTAACACCCCATAACTTAAATATAATTTAAATAAAACGAAATAAATTTACTACTATTATGTAAATTATTCCTATTTAAAACTAAATACTTACCTATAAAATAAACCCTAAGCTAGCTACAATATAACTAATAGTTACATTGTAGCTAGCTTAGGATTTATATTTATTTTACAGGCAAATTTGTACAAATTTACCTGTAAAATAAATCCTAACCTAAATTACAATTACACCTAACACTACACTATAATTAAACTAAATAACTAAACTACCTACAATGAATTACAATTAAATTAAATAAACTAAATTACCACAAAAAAAACACTAAATTACAGAAAATAAAAAAAGAATTACAAGAATTTTAAACTAATTACACCTAATCTAATCCCCCTAATAAAATAAAAAAGCCCCCCAAAATAATAAAATTCCCTACCCTATACTAAATTACAAATAGCCCTTAAAAGTAATCAGCTCTTTCATCTGTAAAAAAATACAATACCCCCCAACATTAAAACCCAACACCCACACACCCAACCCTACTCTAAAACCCACCCAATCCCCCCTTAATAAAACTTAACACTACACCCTTGAAGATCACCCTACCTTGAGACGTCTTCACCCAGCCGGGCACAAGTGGACCTCCAGAGGGGCAGAAGTCTTCATCCGATCCAGGCAGAAGAGGTCCTCCAAGCGGCAGAAGTCTTCATCCAGGCGGCATCTTCTATCTTCATCCTTCCGGAGCGGAGCGGGTCCATCTTCAATCCAGCCAGCGCGGAGCATCCTTTTCATCCGACGGCTGACGACTGAATGACTGGTCCTTTATATGACGTCATCCAAGATGGCGTCCCTTGAATTCCAATTGGCTGATAGAATCAGCCAATAGAATGCGAGGTCAATCCTATTGGCTGATTGCATCAGCCAATAGGATTTTTCCTACCTTAATTCCGATTGGCTGATAGGATTCTATCAGGCAATCAGAATTCAAGGTACGCCATCTTGGGATGACGTCACTTAAAGGACCAGTCATTCAGTCGTCGGCCGTCGGATGAAGAGGATGCTCCGCGTCGGATGTTTTGAAGATGGACCCGCTCCGCTCCGGAAGGATGAAGACAGAAGATGCCGCCTGGATGAAGACTTCTGCCGCTTGCAGGACCTCTTCTGCCCGGATCGGATGAAGACTTCTGCCCCTCTGGAGGTCCACTTGTGCCCAGCTGGGTGAAGACGTCTCAAGGTAGGGTGATCTTCAAGGGGGTAGTGTTAGGTTTTTTTAAGGGGGGATTGGGTGGGTTTTATAGTAGGGTTGGGTGTGTGGGTGGTGGGTTTTAATGTTGGGGGGGTATTGTATTTTTTTTTACAGGTGAAAGAGCTGATTATTTTGGGGCAATGCCCCGCAAAAGGCCCTTTTAAGGGCTATTTGTAATTTAGTATAGGGTAGGGCATTTTATTATTTTGGGGGGGCTTTTTTAATTTATTAGGGGGATTAGATTAGGTGTAATTAGTTTAAAATTCTTGTAATTCTTTTTTTATTTTCTGTAATTTAGTGTTTTTTTCCCGTAATTTAATTTATTTAATTTAATTGTGATTAATTGTAGGTAGTTTAGGTAATTAGTTTAATTATAGTGTAGTGTTAGGTTTAATTGTAATTTAGGTTAGGATTTATTTTACAGGTAAATTTGTACTTATTTTAACTAGGAAGTTATTAAATAGTTAATAACTATTTAATAACTATTGTACCTAGTTAAAATAAATACAAAGTTGCCTGTAAAATAAATATAAATCCTAAGCTAGCTACAATGTAGCATACTTATTTTATAGGTAAGTATTTAGTTTTAAATAGGAATTATTTAGTTAATTATAGTAAATTTATTTAGATGTATTTAAATTATATTTATGTTAGGGGGTGTTAGGGTTAGGGTTAGACTTAGGTTTAGGGGTTGATAAATTTATTATAGTGGCGGCGACGTTGGCGGCGGCAGATTAGGGGTTAACAAATTTAATATAGTTGCACGACGTTGGGGGGGCAGATAAGCGGTTAATAAGTATAATGTAGGTGTCTGCGATGTTGGGGGTGACAGATTAGGGGTTCATAAGTATAATGTAGGTGGCGGCGGTGTCCAGAGCGGCAGATTAGGGGTTCATAATATTATGTAGGTGTCGGCAATGTCGAGGCGGCGGCAGATTAGAGGTTAATAAGTGTAAGATTAGGGGTGTTTAGACTCGGGGTTCATGTTAGGGTGTTAGGTGTAGACATAAATGTTATTTCCCCATAGGAATCAATGGGGCTGCGTTAGGAGCTTTACGCTGCTTTTTTGCAGGTGTTAGGTTTTTTTCAGACAGCTCAGCCCCATTGTTTCCTATGGGGAAATCGTGTACAAGCACGTTTTGCCAGCTCACCGCTACCGCCAGCAGCGCTGGTATTACAATGAGATGTGGAGCTAAATTTTGCTCAGCGCTCACTATTCTGAGGCTAACGCCGGCTTGCAGAAAACTTGTAATACCAGTGTTGGCTTAAGGGAGCGGTAAGAAAAAAAGGCTCATTAGCACAGCATAGCCTTACCGACAAAAAATTGTAATCTAGGCGATAATTAGGTTTGTGGGGGGTTTGCAGGTTAGGGGTTAATAGGTTAATTAGATGTTTTGCGTTGTGGGGGTTGGCAGATTAGGGTTTAATATAGTTTATTAGTCATTGCTGTGGGGGTTGGCGGTAGATAGATATTGCGCATGCATTAGACGTTAGTTATTTTCAGGAGGTAGATAGATATTGCTCATGCGTTAGGTGTTAGTTACTATTTTCAGGGGGTTATGGTGCTCACATACTCAGAGCAAGTCTTGCTGCGTCTGCCTATGTGTGGCGAGGTTAAAATGGATTAAAATATCTCCATTTTCGACATGTAAGTCCTTGCGCTGAATATGTGATACCGATTTGCGATGCGGTTCTATGTTAATCTTAATCATATGTAATCTTGACCATGGTTTGTTATTTTTTGTGTTAAAATACTGTTCTAGGTAAACAAGCACATAATTACAGTATACACTGTGCTGTAAAATTTGTTTCCCCTTAAATTGTTTCCTACCACTTGTTAAACCAGTTGCATATATGTGGTAAATGGTTCCTTTCGGATTATTTTGTAAATTAAATAGCTGTTCTGCTCCTTTAAAACACATCTCAATCAAATGGGCTAAGCTTGCAGACTCAATTGTGTGCCAGATATAGGATGATTTACACTGTCATGTCTTTTATCTACATTAAAACTGAACATGTTTTATAACTTTGAGTATATAAACTGCTAAAGGCTCACCTCTGGCAATTTACTTCCTTTTTTCCTCCTAAGAATAAATAATTTAGAAAGAACTGACACTGCAGTTATTTCCATGTTTAACACTATGGGGTATATTTATCAATGTGCGAGCAGACATCATACGAAGTAGCGTATCATGTCCGCTGCACATCGCTGCACATTGCTAAATGCCGACAGCATAGGCTGTCGGCATTTATCATTGCACTAGCAGTTCTTGTGAACTGCTGGTGCAATGCCGCCCCCTGTAGGGGGTGTCAATCAACCCGATCGTATTCGATCGGGTTGATTTCTGTCCACCGCCTCAGAGCAAATGGACAAGTTATGGAGCAGCGGTCCATACGGAACTTGATAAATATGCCCCCATATACTTTATATAAAAAGACAGGTTGTGTTGCTGCACATTCTTTTGCTACTAGTTTTTTTAATTCTAAAGATTATGTTTAATTTTCCTCTTCACTTATAGCTGTATGTGGTGCAACTTCATAGAAGCCAGATTGCAAGTGGTGAGCTGTTTAGCACTTTTGCTCGTTCGCAAACACAGCCCGAAGTAAACTTTTAATGTGAGCAGGTTAGCGAGTATATTACAAGTTGAAAGTAAAATGTAAAAACTGTTGGCCTTTAGATATTGAGAACACGCTAACTTCCTCTCCCCATATAATTTTATGGAGAGTGCAAATAAAATACTAACAACTATTGCTCGCGTGCAAACCCAACCAAGTTTAACCAAGTGAGCTATACCTGACATGAATTATGAATATTTTACATTCCAATGTTCTTCAAATAGAAGAAAATTTGCTATTTATTTTTAACCCCTTAAGGACCAGCGACGTACCCTGTATGTCGCTGGCCTTTTTTTGGGACTTAATTGTTTTATAGCGCAGTCTTGCCACCAGCGTTGAGACTGCTCTATTCCACAAAGCCTTCTGGAGGGAGGGCATTAATAGCGTGTTCTTGCTAGACTTGTGCTATTATGTCCTGAAAAAACACTTAACGACCAGTGACATACAGGGTACATTGTGGTCATTAAGGGGTTAAATAGTAAAAACATACAAAAACACATTATTAAATATTAATATTGATTAACAATGATAATAATTTTATTGTTTTGATGTATTTGAGTGGAAAGGGCTCCAATATGTACAGATATATATATATATATATATATATATATTTATTTTTATATATATATATATATATATATATATATATATATATATATATATATATATATATATATATATATATATAAGAAAAAGAGAATGTCTGCGCTCAGGGATCTAGTGCTAGTACTTGAAAAGGAAGCCCAAGCAAAAACTATAAAGTAAGTTATAGCAATAAACCACTATATAAATGTGGTATAATAGAGACACTAAGCTGTTTTATCTCCAGGTTCAGTGTGTATACAATATTTTTGTTTTTTATATATATTAATATATATATACACAGCCTTTACAGAGGTAAATAATTGCAATAATTACAGTAATTGGCTTTCCAAGCAAGTAAGCAGAAAACGGAGTATATAACTGGCTATCCACAATAATGTTCAATTATTTCAGTATGTGACAGTTCCCAAAAATGCCTGCACTCCCGGCTGCTTCGTCCAAAGTGGGATTATCCTCTTCAAAGAAAAAGATCCTCCCCAATTGGTTACTGAAAAAGATAGAGGGTGGACAAGCGCACAAGAAGGCACTCCTAGTGCAGATCGTTAGGGTGAATTGAATCACTATATAAAGATATACAGATTGCACACTCACGTGATATAACCTCAATTCATATGAGGTATCAGTAGGGCACTGGTGTTAAAGTTGGTCACCGGTCCTTGTAGCTACTGCTCCAAATTTGTATCCTCCTATTGGAACTCCCTCAGATGAGACTGCAAGTACTGCAAACCTTTTTTGGGGGGGGAATGGCCAAGGGGGTGTATAGGGACCAAGTGGAGTAGTTTATAGGTGTAAAAAGTGTTTATTTAAATATATAAAATAGGTATACACAGACAATATACCAATGTAGTAAAATAACACAGCTGCATTCATATAAAAGTAACCATAACAATAATAAAATCAATGAAGTAAAAGCACAGACAGCAGTAAAAACAATTTACTTATATGTTTAGGTTATCTATTTCTGCCCAACAATGGAACCATTTTACTCTATGCTGCTAATGCTTGTGAAGTAAACACTGTATAGAAACAGATGCAGGTTGATTTATCTCACTGATTGCACTGTTTGCTGTGCGATCCAGTGTTTCACCTGCTCTGCTTTATTCACAGTAATGTATTGCGTGTGGCGGGGGCGGAGCCTGACGCGCTTTGCAGCGCTATTGGCTGCTTCATCAGAGGTAGGGGCCGCCCCCCTCCTATATGATTTAAATACCATTAGGTCTTATTAGCTTGACGGTTTGTTCCTCCATATTGGAAACTGGCAAGTGCCCTTCTTATGCTGGTTTTAAATTAGTAAAAACGGAGTAGCATAAATCTTTATAAAACTTGCTAGTTCTTTTTATTTCTTTTTATTTTATGGGCTAGATGTTTGCTAGCAGTTTAAGAGTGGATATATGTGAGTTATTAGGCGTTTTACACAGATATACTCATATTCCTGCCAGGTGGTTTTCTTAAAGGGACATTAAACACTTTGAGATGGTAATATAAAATGATAAATTGTATATATAAAACAGCTCTGCAATATACTTTCATTATTTATTTTGTCCTCTTTGCCTGTAATTCCATTCTGAAATTGTGAGCTTTTCAGTTCCTGTTAGAAATGGAAGTGCAGAACACTGTTAAATCCAGCACAACCATTGGCTGCACACTCTAGTGACCTATTTATAACTGTCTCTAATTGGCCACAGCAGAGAAGGTAACACAAGTTACAACATGGCAGCTCCCAGTGTTTTATAGACACTAAAACTTTACACTTATTTTGTCACTTTTTAAACAACTAATGAAACTTTAAAAAAAATACATCTACATGTTACTCATGGACTAATCTTTTCTTTGAATGTATCATTCTATCTTGCATGCATTTAGTGTTTAATGTCCCTTTAATCATATTTCTTTCCCCAGCAAAAAATATTTAGCTCATTTAAAGGGATATACACACTCATGTTGGTTATACACCAACTCCCCTTCTATGTGAACTATTTAAAATACTTATTGTCTAATTCTGAAGGGCTATTCCCATAAACATATATACATGTAAATATACATTTTTATACCCATTTGTATATATTAACATTTGCATTAATATTTATTTATGTATGCAATCTAGCCATCTTAAGATCCATATACCTTCACACTATACTAAACTTTCTCTTGGTGTGTGGATAAAAGGAAAAGAAAAACAAACCAATCATATTCTGATTGTGGGGTATTTGTAAACTATAGGAAGGCAGCCAGATCTATATCTCTATTTAGTCCATTAGGTTCTAGTGTGTTTAATGTATAGATCCAGAATGTTTCATGTTTTCTGAGTGCCAATAATCTGCTGCCCCCTCTCTTGCCGGTGTCTACTTGTTCTATTACTTTGATATAAAACTCTTTATTGTTTTTATTATGTTCTTTATTAAAATATTGAATCAGTGGAGTTTTTAAAATACCTTGTTCAATATTTTTCATGTGTTCTAGGCATCTAATTTTTAGACCCCTTTTTGTTCGGCCTATATACCTCATAGGTGTTTGGCAGGTGCACTCCAGCATGTACACCACATTGTCAGATTTACAATTCAGAAATTTCTTAATGGGAAATTTTTCCTCTCCCTCTGAAATATGTGCAAAGCGGTTGTATTTCTTTGTCCTGTGAGTGTGCTCGCAACAGACACAATTCTTCCTAGAACATTTAAAAAAAACTGTAGTTTTTAATAATCCATCTCGCTTAGACTTCATTCTATTTTCTCTCTTTTTGTTAATAGCACTTGGTGCTAGCATACTCTTTAAGTTTTGGTTCTTTTTATATATAACATCGTGTATATCTCCTATCGCTTCTCTTAATAAGGGATCATTCTGTAGGATTGTCCAATGCTTTTTTAGAATATTTTTAATTCTCCAGTGTCCCTCATTAAAGGTGGTTACACATTTAACTTTACTTATACTTCTATTTGTATTTTCCCTATTCTCTTGTGCCTTTTTTGCTCTTGTATTATGCACCAGAGTTTGTCTGTCCAGTACCTTGGCCTTATTATATGCCCCCTCTATCACAGTATCTGAATAGTTCTTCTCCTTAAATTTTTGTTTTAAAACTTCAGATTCCTTCACTCATATTTGTACAGTTTCTCCTGAGTCTCTGGAATTGTCCATACAGTATATTCCCTATCCACCTTGGATGGTGTGCACTCCTTGCATCAAGATAGCCATTTGTATCTGTCTCTTTTCTGTATAGTGCACTCTGGATTACACCATCCAAGGTGGACAGAGTGACATCCAGAAACTCAATATGGGTGTTGCTTATTTTATCCGTAAATTTCAGGTTCATACTATTGGCATTAAGACCTTCTACAAATGACTTCCATTCTGTATCCTCTCCTTCCCAGATAATTAGAATGTCATCTATAAACCTGCACCAGAATTTTACCTGACTGTGTTTGTAGTTACTGTCTTCATATATCATATCTTTATCAAATTCATCCATATACAGGTTGGCAAAATTTGGCGCAAATTTAGTGCCCATGGCCGTGCCTGTTTTTTGCAGGTAGAATTTCTCTTCGAACTGGAAATAATTATTTTCTAGAACGAATCTTATTGAATCTAGAATAAATATTTTTTGATTCTCTGCCATGGTGTCTGTTGTTTCTATAGAATGTTGGATTGCTCTTATACGCATATCATGTGGAATCGAAGTATACAGGGCTGTAACATCCAAGGTCACCCACTTATAGGTAGGTTTCCATTCAAGCCCCTCTATGCTGCTAATGCTTGTGAAGTAAACACTGTGTAGAAACAGATGCAGGTTGATTTATCTCACTGATGGCACTGTTTGCTGTGCGATCCAGTGTTTCACCTGCTCTGCTATATTCACAGTAATGTATTTGCTTGTGGCGGGGGCGGAGGCTGACGCATTTCACAGCGCTATTGACTGCTTCATCAGAGGTAGGGGCCATCCCCCTCCTATCTGATTTATAAGTGAATCGTTTTTACTGCTGTCTGTGCTTTTACTTCATTGATTTTATTATTGTTATGGTTACTTTTATATGAATGCAGCTGTGTTCTTTTACTACATTGGTATATTGTCTGTGTATACCTATTTTATATATTTAAATAAACACTTTTTACACCTATAAACGACTTCACTTGGTCCCTATACACCACCTGGGCCATTCCCCCCCCCCAAAAAAAAAGGTTTGCAGTACTTGCAGTCTCATCTGAGGGAGTTCCAATACGAGGAAACAAGTTTGGAGCAGCAGCTACAAGGACCGGTGACCAACTTTAACACCAGTGCCCTACTGATACCTCATATGAATTGAGGTTATATCACGTGAGTGTGCAATTTGTACAGCCTTACATAGTGATCTAATTCACCTTAACAGTGATGTGCAGTGAGGTCAGAGGCTGGTGAGGCACTAGACATGATACGCCGGAGAAACACATGTACAGAGGGCCGCAAGTACCCCCAACAGGGCAGGTTTAAATGATAGCTGAACCAGTGCACAGGTGACATAATCAGGTGATGGGTGAGAGCAAGTTAGTAACCACTGAGTTACTGATCAGCTGATTACTTCACCTGTGCACTGATTTGGCTATAATGAAAACCTAACCTGTTGGGGGTACTTGAGGACCATTGTTGAGAAACACTGCACTAAAGCACCAGCTCATCGGAAATGTATTGATTACCTGGAGAATAAAGCACACATACTCTGCTCACTGACACCCACACACACTCTGCTGACATACACACTCACACAATTCTGTGGCACAGTGCCAGTTACTAAGCAATTAGAATGAGACACAATCTCTTCTCTACTCACTGCTGTATTGTAAAAATAGAAATAATTTACCATACAAGTTTTACACAAAGTTATCAATACTGCCAACACAGCTGCTGCAATATGGTGTTCATATGCACGTGCACATCCCACTTAGGCATGCTCTTCAACAAAGGACACCAAAGGATACCAAAAGAATGAAGTACATAATAATAAAAGTAAAATAGAAAGTTGTTTTTTTGTGTGCAATTTCTATCTGAATGATGGAAATGTAATTATGACTTTCATGTTCCTTTCAAAAACTAATTTGATTTGCTGACATGGGGCCAGTAACAGTTGATGCTAATTCTCAAAATATAAATAACTAGAAAAGTCTATTAAAATAGCATGCTCTACCTCAATCATGAAAGTTTAATTTTAAATGTCTCCCTTTGACTATGTGTTTAACCAGTTACTTTACAGTGGCATTATTTCTAAAAACATTTAACTGCAATAATTACATATATTTTTTAAATGACTCATTATCTCCTTTTTATTAATATAAACTTGAATAAAAGCAGCACATATTAACAACACAATGCAACAGCTTTCAATTGATTTGTGAATTACATATATCGTATACACTTTTTAAAATTTATATTTGTATAATTTGTATTTGATAGTGTATTCACGAAAGTACATGTACAGTATTTTGTAATGTATTTATGTTGGATTTAGTGCAGCTTTGCCCTAACTCTTCAGTCGCACTATCCAGACGAGCACAAATTTAGTTTGCACTTGTGCAGTTGCATTTACTTTCAACTTGTAATACGAGTACTAGTTAGCTCGGCCAAGCTATTACTATATTGTGCAGACCACTTTTAATCTAGCACTGTATGTTTTAATACTGAACTAAAGGTACCATTAAACATAATTCCATGCTTCTGCATAAGCACAGTAGCAAATTCTGTCACACATACACTTTGACAAATTTAAGCAAACATTTAATTTTCCACTTCAGTTGCTGAACTGATGACCTGCATCACATAATAATATTCCATGTATTTTGTTTTTTTTGTTATATATCAACAGTGATAAAGTACTATACAACTCATACTTAGTTGTTGTTATGGCTTTGATAATTTATACAAAGGCAGATATATACTTTTATCAGTAAACTTGAAGGTCTCAGATAAATGTTTTAATATTGATGCAACAAAACAAGATAATACAAACACAGGTTTCTCATAATGAAAATAATATGTTATATTTTAAAATAACAACATAATAAAGCATGGGCGGAAAGCATAATTCTACAAAAGTTAATTCCATGAACAAAGAGCAAGTGCTACAGGATCGTTGCCATTAAACTACATGGCATAGGGGCAGCAGATCCTGTTCATCCGCTGCATGTATACATCATTACACACTCAAGTGAGCGTGTAAAGTCCGCCTCTTCTCACGCGCAACCAATCACGTGAGAGAAGGACCTGCCAATCACCCAGAGCGAGTGAGCAAAGGGTGATTTCTCTTTGCCACCTCAGAGACGTACACTGCTTCATACATGGAGTGCTAAAACTCTTCTATACTTTTACAATGCAGTCTACAGAAATACAATAAAAAAGTGATCCCTTTAATGAGTCATTGAATAAATACATGCATTCAACAAAATTTTTTTTGATTTGTTCATGAAATTAAAACCATTACTCTAAAGGAGGGAAAGATTTTTCTTCAGGCAGGAAAGGCTTTACATGTACATTATTCAATAAGAGCCCAGCAGTGTCCTTGTCAGTAGATTGGTTTCAGTGTCAGCCAATAACTATGTAAGATTTGCTTTAGTTTTTGGTCTTCCTTTGTTTTGTGTGGTTGCTGGCCTGTAGCAATATCACCAGCTACTACTTTAACTTTATTAATTTTAAAAATAAAAAACAAAAGAAGGTGCCTCTTGGTGCAATAAAATTTCAAATATGAAACTCCTATGTTATACACAATATACTCACAAGTGGAGCAGCACCAAGTGTGCTGCTTGAGGCAGACTGAAATTTCACAGTTTCTCAGCTCACTGAACCAGGGTGTGGAGTCAGCTGCTAAGAAAATGAAAAACAAAAGAAGGCACTTCTCGGTGCAATAAAATTTAAAATATGGAGCTCCTCTTCTATGTGATACACAATAGTGTGCTGATTGAGGAATACTGAGATCTCACATTGTCTCAGCTCACTGAACCAGGGTGTGGAGTTAGCTGCACCCTGCTGAACTTAATAAGCCCCACAGAAATAAAGATGTGAACATAAAAAGAGTTTTTACATCATTTATTAAAACACTAGTCCTAAAGCCCATGTACACTGGCCATTTTTTGCAGTAGAGCTGTTCCACCCCTTGCTCTATCTCTATCCCCCTCTCTTTTGCTCTTTCCCCCTCTCTTCTGCTCTTTCTCCCCCTCTCTCTATTTAGCTATTTTGCTCTCTCTCTCCGTTCTCTCTTTTGCTCTCTCTCCCCCTCTCTTTTCCTCCCTCTCTTTTGCGCTCTCTCTCCCTCTCTCTTTTGCACTTTCTCTCTCTCTCTCCCCCTCTCTTTTGCTCTCTCTCCCAATCTCTTTTGCTGTCTCTCTCCCTCTCTTTTGCTCTCTCTATTCCCCCTCTTTTGCTCTCTCTCCCCTCTCTCTTTTGCTCTCACTCTCCCCCCTCTTTTGCTCTTTCTCTCCCCCCTCTTTTTTGCTCTCTCTATCCCCCCTCTTTTGCTCTCTCTATCCCTCCTCTTTTGCTCTCTCTCTCCCCTTTGTTTTGCTCTCTTCCCCCTCTCTTTTGCTGTCTCTCTCCTCCTCTCTTTTGCTCTCTCTCCCCCTCTCTTTTGCTCTCTCCCCCTTTCTTTTGCTCTCTCCTCTCTTTTGCTCTCTCTCCCCTCTCTTTTGCTCTCTCTCTCCCCCCTCTCTCCCCCCTCTCTTTTGTGCTCTCTATCCCCTCTCTTTTGCACTCTCCCCCTCATTTTTGCTTTCTCTCCCCCCTCTCTTTTGCTCTCTCTCCCCTCTCTTTTGCTCTCTCTCTCCCCCTCTCTTTCCCCCTCTCTTTTCACGCTATCTCTCTTCCCTCTTTTGCGATCTCCCCCTCTCTTTTGCTCTCTCTCCCCTCTCTTTTGCTCTCTCTCTCCCCTTTCTCCCCCTCTCTTTTGCTCTCTCTCCCTTCTCTTTTGCTCTCTCTCCCCTTTCTCCCCCTCTCTTTTGCTCTCTCTCCCCTCTCTTTTGCTCTCTCTCCCCTCTCTTTTGCTCTCTCTCTCCCCTCTTTTTTGCTCTCTCTCCCCCTCTCTTTTCCTCCCACTCTTTTGCTCTCTCTCTTCCCCTCTCTTTTGCGCTCTCTTCCCCTCTCTTTTGCTCTCTCTCTCCCCCTCTCTTTTGCTCTCTCGCCCCCTCTAATTTGCTGTCTCTCTCCCTCTCTTTTGCTCTCTCTCTCCCCCTTTTTTGCTCTCTCTAACCCCCTTTCTTTTGCTCTCTCCCCCTCTCTTTTGCGCTCTCCCCCCTCTGGTTTGCTCTCTCTCCCCCTCTCTTTTGCTCTCTACCCCCTATTTTGCTCTATCTATCCCGCATTTTTTGCACTCTCTCTCCCCTTTCTTTTGCTGTCTCTCTCCCCCTCTCTTTTGCTCTTTCTGCCCCCTCTCTTTTGCTCTCTCTCTCTCCACCTCTCTTTTGCTCTCCCATCTCTTTTGCTCTCTCTCTCTCCCCCTCTCTTTCCCCCCTCTTTCCCCATCTCTTTTGTGCTCTCTCTCTCTCCTCTCTTTTGTGCTCCTCCCCTCTCTTTTGCTCTCTCTCTCCCCCACTCTTTTGCTCTCTCCCCCTCTATTTTGCTCTCTCTCTCCCCCTCTCTTTTGCTCTCTCACCCTCTCTTTTTCGCTCTCACTCCTCTATTTTGCTCTCTCTCCCCTATCTTTTGCTCTCCCCCCTCTCTTTTCCTCCCTCTCTTTTGCACTCTCTCTTCCCCTTTCTTTTGCGCTCTCCCCCCTCTCTTTTGCTCTCTCTCTCTCCCCTCTCTCTTTTGCTCTTTCTCCACCTCTCTTTTGCTGTCTCTCTCCCTCTCTTTTGCTCTCTCTATCCCCCTCTTTTGCTCTTTCTCCACCTCTCTTTTGCTGTCTCTCTCCCTCTCTTTTGCTCTCTCTATCCCCCCTCTTTTGCTCTCTCTCCCTCTTTTGATCTCTCTCTCTCTCTCTCTCTCTCTCTCCCCTCCTCTCTTTTGCTCTCTCCGCCCTTTCTTTTGCTGTCTCCCCCCTCTCTTTTGCTCTCTCTATCCCACCTCTTTTGCTCTCTATAGCCCCCTCTTTTGCTCTCTCTCTCCTCCCCCCTCTCTTTTGCTCTCTCTCTCCTCCCCCTCTCTTTTGCTCTCTCTACTCCCCCTCTCTTTTGCTCTCTCTCCCCCCTCTCTTTTGCTCTCTCTATCCCCCCTCTTTTGCTCTCTCTCCTCCCCCTTCTCTTTTGCTCTCTATCTCTCCCCTCTCTTTTGCTCTCCCTATCCCCTCTAGTGTGCTCTCTCTCTCTCCCCTTTCTTTTGTTCTCTTCCCCCCTCTCGTTTGCTGTCTCTCTCCCCCTCTCTTTTCTTTTCTCTCCCCCTCTCTTATGCTCTCTCTCTCTCCCTTTCTTTTGCTCTCTCTCTCCCCTCTCTTTTGCTCTCTCTCTTACTCTCCCCTCTTTTTCCCCCCTATCTTTTGTGTGCTCTCTCTCCCCTCTCTTTTGCTCTTTCTCTCCACCTCTCTTTTGATCTCTCCCCTCTATTTTGCACTCTCTCTTACTCCCCCCCTCTCTTTTGCTCTCTCTCTTACTCTCCCCTCTTTTCCCCCTATCTTTTGCACGTTCTCTTTCTCTCTCCCCTCTCTTTTGCTCTTTCTCTCCACCTCTCTTTTGATTTCTCCCCTCTATTCTGCTCTCTCTCTTACCCCCCATCTCTTTTGTGCTCTCTCTCTCTCCCCTCTCTTTTGCTCTCTCTCTCCCCCCTCTCTCCCCCCCTCTCTTTTGCGCTCTCTATCCCCTCTCTTTTGCACTCTCCCCCTAATTTTTGCTTTCTCTCCCCCCTCTCTTTTGCTCTCTCTCCCCTCTCTTTTGCTCTCTCTTTCCCCCTCTCTTTCCCCCTCTCTTTTCACGCTATCTCTCTTCCCTCTTTTGCACTCTCCCCCTCTCTTTTGCTCTCTCTCCCCTCTCTTTTGCTCTCTCTCTCCCCTTTCTCCCCCTCTCTTTTGCTCTCTCTCCCCTCTCTTTTGCTCTCTCCCCTTTCTCCCCATCTCTTTTGCTCTCTCTCCCCTCTCTTTTGCTCTCTCTCCCCTCTCTTTTGCTCTCTCTCTCTCCCCTCTTTTTTGCTCTCTCTCTCTCCCCTCTCTTTTCCTCCCACTCTTTTGCTCTCTCTCTTCCCCTCTCTTTTGCACTCTCTTCCCCTCTCTTTTGCTCTCTCTCTCCCCCTCTCTTTTGCTCTCTCGCCCCCTCTAATTTGCTGTCTCTCTCCCTCTCTTTTGCTCTCTCTCTCCCCCCTTTTTTGCTCTCTCTCCCCCCTTTCTTTTGCTCTCTCCCCCTCTCTTTTGCGCTCTCCCCCCTCTGTTTTGCTCTCTCCCCCCCCTCTGTTTTGCTCTCTCTCTCCCCCTCTTTTTGCTCTCTCTCTACCCCCTATTTTGCTCTATCCCGCGTTTTTTGCACTCTCCCCTTTCTTTTGCTCTCTTTCCCCCCTTTCTTTTGCTGTCTCTCTCCCCCTCTCTTTTGCTCTTTCTGCCCCCTCTCTTTTGCTCTCTCTCATTCCACCTCTCTTTTGCTCTCTCTCCCATCTCTTTTGCTCTCTCTCTCCCCCTCTCTTTCCCCATCTCTTTTGTGCTCTCTCTCGCCTCTCTTTTGTGCTCCTCCCCTCTCTTTTGCTCTCTCTCTCCCCCACTCTTTTGCTCTCTCCCCCTCTATTTTGCTCTCTCTCTCCCCCTCTCTTTTGCTCTCTCCCCCTCTCTTTTTCGCTCTCACTCCTCTCTTTTGCTCTCTCCCCCCTCTCTTTTGTTCTCCCCCCTCTCTTTTCCTCCCTCTCTTTTGCACTCTCTCTTCCCCTTTCTTTTGCGCTCTCCCCCCTCTCTTTTGCTCTCTCTCTCTCCCATCTCTCTTTTGCTCTTTCTCCACCTCTCTTTTGCTGTCTCTCTCCCTCTCTTTTGCTCTCTCTATCCCCCCTCTTTTGCTCTTTCTCCACCTCTCTTTTGCTGTCTCTCTCCCTCTCTTTTGCTCTCTCTATCCCCCCTCTTTTGCTCTCTCCCCCTCTTTTGATCTCTCTCTCTCTCCCCTCCTCTCTTTTACTCTCTCCGCCCTCTCTTTTGCTGTCTCCCCCCTCTCTTTTGCTCTCTCTATCCCCCCTCTTCTGCTCTCTATAGCCCCCTCTTTTGCTCTCTCTCTCCTCCCCCCTCTCTTTTGCTCTCTCTCTCCTCCCCCTCTCTTTTGCTCTCTCTACTCCCCCTCTCTTTTGCTCTCTCTCCCCCCTCTCTTTTGCTCTCTCTATCCCCCCTCTTTTGCTCTCTCTCCTCCCCCTTCTCTTTTGCTCTCTATCTCTCCCCTCTCTTTTGCTCTCCCTATCCCCTCTAGTGTGCTCTCTCTCTCTCTCTCTCTCTCTCTCTCCCCTTTCTTTTGTTGTCTTCCCCCCTCTCGTTTGCTGTCTCTCTCCACCTCTCTTTTCTTTTCTCTCCCCCTCTCTTATGCTCTCTCTCTCCCCCTTTCTTTTGCTCTCTCTCTCCCCTCTCTTTTGCTCTCTCTCTTACTCTCCCCTCTTTTTCCCCCCTATCTTTTGAGTGCTCTCTCTCCCCTCTCTTTTGCTCTTTCTCTCCACCTCTCTTTTGATCTCTCCCCTCTATTTTGCACTCTCTCTTACTCCCCCCCTCTCTTTTGCTCTCTCTCTTACTCTCCCCTCTTTTCCCCCCTATCTTTTGCACGTTCTCTTTCTCTCTCCCCTCTCTTTTGCTCTTTCTCTCCACCTCTCTTTTGATTTCTCCCCTCTATTCTGCTCTCTCTCTTACCCCCCATCTCTTTTGCGCTCTCTCTCTCTCCCCCTCTCTTTTGCTCTCTCTCCCCCTCTCTTTTGCTCTCTCTCTCCCCTCTCTTTTGCTCTCTCTCTCCCTCCTCTTCCCCCATCTCTTTTGCACTCTCTCTCTCTCTCTGTATCTCTCTCCCCCCACTCTTTTGCTCTCTCTCCCCCTCTCTTTGCTCTCCCCCCTCTCTTTTGCTCTCTCTCACCTCTCTTTTGCTCTTTCTCTCCACTCTCTTTCCCCCTCTCTCTTTTGCACGCTCCTCCCCACTTTTTTGCTCTCTCTCTCCCCCCCTCTATTTTTCTTTCTCACCCCTCGTTTTTGCTCTCTCTCTCCCCTTTCTCCCCCTCTCTTTTGCTGTCTCTCTCCCTCCCCTCTCTTTTGCTCTTTCCCCCCTCTCTTTTCCTCTCTCTCTTTTGCACTCTCTCTCCCCCTCTCTTTTGCTGTCTCTCTCCCTCTCTTTTGCTCTCTCTCCCCTCTCTTTTGCTCTCTCCCCCTCTTTTTTTCTCCCTCTCTTTTGCACCCTTTCTTCCCCTCTCTTTTGCGCTCTCCCCCCTCTCTTTTGCTCTCTCTCTCTCTCCCTCTCTTTTGCTCTCTCTCTCCCCTCTCTCTTTTGCTCTTTCTCCATCTCTCTTTTGCTGTCTCTCTCCCCCTCTTTTGCTCTCTCCCCATCTTTTGCTCTCTCTCTCTCTCTCTCTCCCCTCCTCTCTTTTGCTCTCCCCCCCTCTCTTTTGCTGTCTCCCCCCTCTCTTTTGCTCTCTCTGTCCCTAATCTTTTGCTCTCTAAAGCCCCCTTTTTTGCTCTCTCTCTCTCCTCCCCCCTCTCTTTTGCTCTCTCTCTCCTCCCCCTCTCTTTTGCTCTCTCTATTCCCCCTTCTCTTTTGCTCTCTCTCTCCCCTCTCTTTTGCTCTCTCTATCCCCCCTCTTTTGCTCTCTCTCCTCCCCCTTCTCTTTTGCTCTCTATCTCCCCCCTCTCTTTTGCTCTCCCTATCCCCCCTATTGTGCTCTCTCTCTCTCTCTCTCTCTCCCCTTTCTTTTGTTCTCTTCCCCCTCTTGTTTGCTGTCTCTCTCCCCCTCTCTTTTCTTCTCTCTCCCCCTTTCTTATGCTCTCTCTCTCCCCCTTTATTTTGCTCTTTCTCTCTCCCCTGTCTTTTGCTCTCTTTCTTACTCTGCCCTCTTTTCCCCCCCTATCTTTTCCACTCTCTATCTCTCTCTCCCCTCTATTTTGCTCTTTCTCTCCACCTCTCTTTTGCTCTCTCTCCTCTATTTTGCTCTCTCTCTTACTCCCCCCTCTCTTTTGTGATCCCTCTCTCCCCTCTCTTTTGCGCTCCCCCCCCCCCTCTGTTGCTCTCCCCCCTCTTCCCCCTCTCTTTTGCACTCTCTCTCTCTGTCTCTCTCTCCCCTCTTTTGCGCTCTCCCCTCTATTTTGCTCTCTCTCTTACTCCCCCCTCTCTTTTGCGCTCTCTCTCCCCACTCTTTTGCGCTCCCCCTCTCTCTGTTGCTCTCTCTCTCACCCTCTCTTTTGATCTCTCCCCCCCTCTTTTGCTCTCTCTCTGTCCCATCTCTTTTGCACTCTCTCTCTCCCCACTCTTCCCCCCTCTCTTTTGCACTCTCTCTCTCTTTCTGTCTCTCTCTCCCCTCTTTTGCGCTCACCCCCCACTCTTTTGCTCTCCCTCCCCTCTCTTTTGCGCTCTCCCCTTTCCCCCCTTCTCTTTTGCTATTTCTTTCCCTCTCTTTTGCTCTCTCTATCTCCCCTCTTTTGCTGTCTCTCTCCCCTTTATTTTGCTCTCCCTCCCACCTCTCTTTTGCTGTCTCTCTAACTATCTTTTGCTCTCTCTATCCCCCCTCTCCCCTGTCTCCCCCCTCTATTTTGCTGTCTCTCTCCCTCTCTTTTGCTCTCTCAATCTCCACTCTTTTGCTCTCTTTTTTTTTTCTTCTTTCCCCTTTCTTTTGCTCTCCCTCCCACCTCTCTTTTGCTGTCTCTCTCCCTCTCTTTTGCTTTCTCTAACCCGCCCTTTTACTCTCTCTCTATCCCCCTCTTTTGAGCTCTCTCACATCCATACGGCCCCTCCTGGCCTAGCCCGCATCGTGCCCGGCCCCGCCCATCCCACATCCCGTCCGGTTCCGCCTGCACCACATCCGGCCTCACCCGTGTCACACCCGGTCGGCCCCAGATGCATCATGCCAGGTCAGTCTGTTTAAGGCCAGGTGTGTTTGTCCTTGCGCAGTCTCTACTGTGCATGACAGCTTCGGCACAAACACACTTGGCCTTTTATATTATAGGATATTAAAATCTTTAGAGCTGATATGCTTGTCAGACTCCTAAAAACAGGTACGCTACGCATTTTTCAGCCTTGCTGGCTGTTTCCTGTTTTCCTTGCTTTCAAATGTTTGGCAAGTTCTTTTATCATGGTGGTGTTCGGCCAATCAGAATATTTTTTTATTTCATTCATAACTTAATTGCACCTACTTTACGAGTTATGCTTGCTATAGGGAAATTAACGAACGCAACAAAAGTTTTCATACAGCCGGCTTGTGCGTGTGATATGGCTGCGTTGAGCTCCATACCGCACAAAATACAAGTGCTGTTTTGACGTGCTCATGCACACTTCCCCCATAGACATCAATTAGGAGAGCGGGTCAGAGAAAAACCTAACACCTGTGATCGCGTAATGAAAAGCTCCGTAACGCAGCCCCATTGATGTCTATGTGAAAAAAATAACATTTAAACCTAACACCCGAACATAAACCCCACGTCTAAAAAACCCTTATCTGCCGCCCACGACAGTGCCGACACCTACATAATGTTATTAACCCCTAATCTTCCGCTCTCGATATCGCCGCCACCTAAATAAAGCTATTAACCCCTAATCTGCCGCTCCCTATATCGCCGCCAATATACTAAAGTTATTAACCCCTATTCCCCTGCACCCCAACATCGCCCACACTATAATAAATCTATTAACCCCTATTCCGCCGCTCCCCGACATTGCCGCAACTAAATATAGTTATTAACCCCTAAACCTTTGGACTCCCACATCACTACCACTAAATAAACCTATTAACCCCTAAACTGCCAGCCCCCTACATCGCAACAACCTAAATTAAACTATATATTAACCCCTTAACCTAACCCTAACCCTAACATAACCCTAAACCTAACCATATCCGTAACCCTAAAACTAACCCTAACACCCCCTAACTTTAACATAATTAAAATAGAGCTAAATTAAAGTTAAAATTATTATCTAAATAATTCCTATTTAAAACTTAATACTTACCTGTAAAATAAAACCTAAGCTTAGGTTTTATTTTTATTTCACAGGTAAGTTTGTATTCATTTTAACTAGGTAGACTAGTTAGTAAATAGTTATTAATTATTTTCTAACTACCTAGATAAAATAAATACAAATTTACCTGTGAAATAAAACCTAACCTGCCTTACACTAAAACCTAAATTTACAAAAAATAAAAAACACTAAAATTACGCAAAATAACAAACACTAAAATTACTCAAAATAAAAAAACCTACCATTACAAAAATAACAAACGAAATTATACAAAACAATACAAATTATTCCTATTCTAATATTCCTATTCTAATACCCTTTTTTTTAAAAACACACCCCAGAATAAAAAAAGCCTAATCTAGAATAAACTACCAATGGCCCTTAAAAGGGCCTTGGTGGGCCCTTTAACCCCTTAAGGACCCCTTACGTTGTTGGTGTTTTCAAGCAGTGGAAGTGATCCTGATCATTTCCGGCCGCTTTCATGTTATTGCAGTGATGCCTCAATATTGAGGTATCCTGCAATAACATTTTTAGCCATCCTATGCAGAGAGAGCCACTCTGTGGCCCTCTCTGCATCGGCCATTGATGGCCGCGATCGTTGGCGGGTGGGAGCAATTGCAGGGAGGCAGGTGGGCACTCGCCGGTGCGTGAGGAAGCGTGCGCGGGGTGGGGAGGCAATCACAATTTGCTTATATGAGCATTTAACTAATAAGTGTAAGATGTGGTGGAAGAGGGTGGTGGGAAAGGGGGTAAATTATTTTTAAAATGGGATCTGGGTCTGGGAGGGGGTAGAGAATTGAGGATGGGAGCAGCTACACTACAGAAAAATGTTTTTTTATATATATATATATATATATATATATATATATATATATATATATATATATATATATATATATATATATATATATATATATATATATATATATATATATATAAAATGGGCAAATATATTCAAAAGTGGTTACTGGCAAACAGCTGCCAGTACCCAAAATGGCAGCAAATAGTGAGCGGGGGGAGGGTTAGAAAGCTGTTTGGGGGGGGCTCAGGGTTGGGTTGGATGGAGGCGATCCTACACTGCAAAAAAATATATAATTTTAAAAAAAAACAACAAAAAAACACAAACATTTTATTTTTATACTGGCAGACTTTCTGCCAGTACTAAAGATGGCAGTGACAATAGTGAGGTGGGGGAGGGAAGAGAGCTGTTTGAGAGTAGTCAGGGAGGGATCAAGGGGTGATATGTGTCAGGTGGGAGGCTTATCTCTACAGCTAAAATTAACCGTTCAAGCTCCCTACAAGCTACCTAATTAACCCCGTCACTGCTGAACATAATTCAAGTCTGATGTGCAGCAGCAATTCCAAAGCCATATATGTCTGCTATTTCTGAACAAAGGGGATCCCAAAAAAGCATTTACAACCATTTGTGCCATAATTGCACAAGCCATTTGTAAATAATTTCAGTGTGAAACCTAAAGTTTGTGAAAAAGTGAACATTTTCTTTTTATTTGATCGCATTTGGCGGTAAAATGGTGGCATGAAATATACCAAAATGGGCCTAGATCAAAACTTTGGGTTGTCTACTACACTACACTAATGCTAAAACTAACCCTACAAGCTCCCTTCAAGCTACCTAATTAACCCCTTCACTGCTGGGCATAATACAAGTGTAGTGAGCAGGAGCATTTAGCGGCCTTCTAATTTCCAAAAAGTAATGCCAAAGTCATAAATGTCTGCTATTTCTGAACAAAGGGGATCCCAGAGAAGAATTTACAACCATTTGTGCCATAATTGCACAAGTTGTTTGTAAATAATTTCAGTGAGAAACCTAAAGTTTTTGAGAAAGTTTGTGAAAAAGTGAACGATTTTTTTTATTTGATGACATTTGGCGGTGAAATGGTACTAAAATGGGCCTAGATCAATACTTTGGATTGTCTACTAAATAACAAATGCAAATTTTGAAAAAAAAAATGGTTTGGAAATATCAAAGTGCTACTTGTACTTATTGACCTATAACTTGCAAACAAAGCAAAGAACATGTATTCATTGGGTATTTCTAAACTCAGGAAAAAATTTAGAAACTATTTAGCATGGGTGTTTTTTTGGTAGTTGTAGATGTGTAACAGATTTTGGGGGTCAAAGTTGTGTTTTTTTTCCATTTTTTCATCATATTTTATAAAAAAAATTATAGTAAATTATAAGACATGATGAAAGTCATTTAATGGCAAGAAAAATGGTATATAATATGTGTGGGTACAGTAAATGAGTAAGAGGAAAAATACAACCAAACACAAACACTGCAGAAATGTAAAAACAGCCCTGGTCCTGTGGTCCTTAAGGGGTTAAAGGGCCTTTTGTAGGGCACAACCCTAAAGTTAACAGCTCTTTTTCTACAAAAAACAAACACCCCCTAACAATATACAACCCCCCACCCCCCAGACCCACATAATAAAAATAAAGTAAAACCTAATCTACCCATTGCCCTGAAAAGGGCATTTGTATAGGCATTGCCCTTCAAAAGGGCATTTAGCTCTTTTTCCTGCCCTTAAAAGGACATTCAGCTCTTTTATGAAATGCCCAAGCCCTAATCTAAACCCCCCCACCCCAAAACGAAAAAAATACATTACACCAAATAACAAATTATCAAAAATAATAAACATTATTCCTGTTCTAATACCCATTTAAAAACACAAAAACAAAATAAAAAACCTAATCTAGAATAAACTAACAATAGCCCTTAACAGCTCTTTTGCCTGGAGAAAATATACAAAGACCCACTAACATTACAACCCCCCCCCCCAAACCCACACAATATATAAAACTATCTAAAAAAAACTAATCTACCCATTTAGCTCTTTTTCCTGCCCTTAAAAGGGCATTCAGCTCTTTTATGAAATGCCCAGGCCCTAATCTAAAAATAAAAACCCACCCCAAAACGAAAAAAATTAATTACACAAAATAACAAACAAATTATCAAAAATAATAAACATTATTCCTGTTCTAATACCCATTTAAAAAAAAAAAACCTAATCTACCCATTGCCCTGAAAAAGGGCTTTTGTATGGGCATTGCCCTTAAAAGGACATTTAGCTCTTTTGCTTTGCCCTGAATAGGGTATTTAGCTCTTTTACGAAAAGCTCAAACCCTAAACTAAAAAAAAACAAAACACCCCAAAAAAACCTTAAAAATACCTATCACTAACCCACGAAGATCCACTTACACTTTGTTTTTTTTATTTTGGGGGGTAGGTTGGGTGGTGGGTTTTACTGTTGGGGGGGGATCTTTGGTTTTTTTTTTACAGGTAAAAGAGCTGTTTAACTTAGGGCAATGCCCTACAAAAGGCCCTTTAGTTTATTGTAGGCTAGGGTTTTTTTTTTTTTTGGGTGGGCTTTTTTATTTTGATAGGGCTATTAGATTAGTTGTAATTCTTTTTTATTTTGGATAATTTTGTTTGTTATTTTTTGTAATTTAGTATTTTTCATTTTTTGTAATTAGATAGTTTGTAATTTTTAGAGTAGTAGAATTTTTTTTAATGTGTATTTTAGTTTAATTTAATTGGTAGTTAGTTTAAATTTAGTTTAATACTTATATTGTTTTAATTTTTAGTTTAAGCTTAGTTTTTTTAATTTGACAGGTAAGTTTAAATTTAATTTAAAATAGGGAAATTGTAATTTTAATCTAAAGTTAGGGGGGCGTTAGGTTTAGGGATTATTAGTTTAAATTAGTTTATTGCAATGTGGGGGGCTCTCGGTTTAGGTGTTAATAGTTTAATTTAGTATATTTCATTGTGGGGGGCTTGTGGTTTAGGGGTTAATAGGTTTTTTATAGTGGCGGTGGTGTAGGGCTTAATAACTTTAGTATAGTGGGGGCGATGTGGGCGAACGGCAGATTAGGGGTTAATAATATTTAAATAGTGTTTACGATGCGGAAGGGCAGCGGTTTAGGGGTTAATATCTTTGTTATAGTGGTGACGATGTTGGGGAGTGGAGGAATAGGGTTTAATAAATGTTATTAGTGGTGGCGATGTCGGGAGTGGCAGATTAGGGGTTAATAACTTTAAAATAGTGTTTGCGATGCGGGAGGGCCTCTGTTTAGGGGTTAATAGGTAGTTTATGGGTTGTTAGTGTACTTTGTGACAGTTTAGTTATGAGTTTTATGTAACAGTTTTGTAGCGTAAAACTCATAACTACTGCTTTTATATTGCAAAACGGATCTTGTCGGTATAGGCTGCAATGCAAGCTTTTTAGCCTCACCGCAAAACTCGTAATGGCAGCGCTATAGAAGTCCCATGAAAAAAACGTCATTTTTACGTGTGTGGGACTGACGTTGTGTTACAGGCTAAAAGGCTTGCGGTACAGCTATACCAACAAGACTTGTAATGGCTGCGCTGCTGTTTTAACGCAGAAATTACCATTTTTTCAGCATTAAAGCACAAACGCAAAACTCGTAATCTAGGTGTTAATTCATTAATGCTATTGCCAATGGGAAGCCCATAAAAGACTCATTTGAACAACAAAATTAAATTATGGAATGCCAATCATTAAAAGAACATATCTTTCAATCAGAGGCGTAACTAGAAACCACAGGGCCCAGGTGCAAGAATTTAAGAAGGGGCCCCCCACCACCCCTCCCCCTCCAAAAAAAGGTGAATATAATACATATTTATTTTTATTTTTTTACATTTAACACAGAAAAAATGTGAATCAGATTACATGTCTGCAAAAGGAGGTACCCTGTGCCCACAGTCTGTGAGATGGTCTGACCCCCTACTACTGTATATATATATATAGTGACACTATTTAACCCCCCAGTACTGTATATAGTAAGTTAGTGACACAGTCTGTAATCTGCCGGTGAGATGGCTGGTCTGACACTACCCGTCCAGTACTTTATAAAGTGACCATAGTAGTCAGTGACATGGTCCACCCCCCCATACTGTATATAGTGGTACTGTATAGTGACACTGTTTACCCCCTGCCCCCCCATGCTGTAGTAACAAGGTCTGTAATTTGCTGGTTCCACAAACATACACACACACGCATACATGCACACACACATAAACACCAATGGGTATAACAGAAACACTAACCCCTGTAGTCATGTCACATTCACATGATATCAGTGCAGGCAGTGGTATGTTAACATTTTTTATTAAAAAAACCCTCAGGGGCCCAGTCGCACCTGCGACCTCTACACCCCCTGTAGTTTTGCCCATGCTTTCAATACTAACTAAGATAGGAAAACACAAGAACTACAGCAATTTTTAGAAAGACAAAGAATACATTGAAATAAAAAGTCTGTGATAATTAAATTAATATCAATTATTCTTTTTTTTGCGATTATACCTTTGGTAAGGTGTCGAGAAAATGCAGACTGGCTTATGCCAATTATGACGCTCAACACAGCCTGGAAGGAAACAGTTGCAAAAAAAGTGTAATGCAGCCAACAGTTTTAAAAGGCCAGATATGGCTTGTGACTGCACCGTTATTGGGTATCACTTTTTGTTTTAAAACTACTCTGGAGAAAGGTGGTTCACCACTGAAACTGGTTGAGTTTTTATCTGAAATACGAGTTTTTATCTGAAATACAAGAGCTTTTGTATTGGATGTTTTATTAAACTGGATTTTGTTGTCAATGGAACAAGACTGGTGATTTCTGAAAAACTAGATTATTTCTACGTATTCTTGTGAATTCAGGTACATTCCTTTTAGTGCATTTTTCAAGTCTGACAATACTGCACTGTTTTCCTTCTGAGGTTACTGAAGCCAGGAACCCACTTGAAGAATCACTGCCACAAGCCCCAGGGGAGAACAGTGTCACAAATTTTTCTTGCATTGCTAACATACTGCAGAAGAGACTCCGGATGAGTGTTCATCTCGAGAAGGGAAGTACATTTTTATTTTCTAAAATATTTGTTTGTTTTGCTGTAACTTGCTTTTCTATTGCTTATTTGTAATACTCAGCCTGACATCAGTCTCCTACCGCCTTTTGATTTCTATTATGTTCGCTATCTAAATGGTCGTGAAGTAAAGTACACAAAGTTGACGCAAAATTTTGAGTGAATAGATTAGTTGTAATTTTTATATTTTTCATTAATAGCAAATTTTAGGATGATCGATGGTTTATTTGGTAAAATAAATGGGCTCTGATCGAGCAGTTGCAGAAACATATGCTTGCAACAAGAAAATAACGGATTTTAGCTTTCATCACGGTTTTGTGCATATGAATTATCATCCGCACATTGAATTAGACCCATAATTACACATGAAAGGTAACTTTGATGCTTAGTACATGGGGCCCCATATCTTAGCGGTAAGGAAGCAAGTGTGGCACTAAAGTGGAGTGCATGGCACAGCAAAGCAAGTACACACGTGGGGGTCGATTTATCAAGCACCGTATGGAGCTTGGTGCCCCTTGTTGAAGGCTCGCCGGAAACAGAAGAAGTTATGAAGCATAACTTGTCCGCCTGCTCTGAGGTTTGATTGACACCCCCTGCTAGCGGGCAATTGGCCGCAAATCTACAGGGGGCGGCATTGCCCCAGCAGTTCACAAGAACTGCTTGGGCAATGATAAATACTGACAGCGTATGCTCTCTGCATTTATCGATGTGCAGCGGACATGATACACTACATCGTATCATGTCCGCTCGCACTATGATAAATATACCCCGTGGAGTGAAAGTAGTATGGGTGAAAGAAAAAAAAAAGTACCTAAGTACACACCTGCTCTATAACAAGTCTGAATTGAATCTTGGAGATTCAATTCAGATATCTGTTTAAAAAGATCTTCTGAAAATCCTTAAACGTGAGAAAAAGCAGTATCTCTCATAGGTCCACCTTGAAAGGAAGGGCTTTGAAAATTATGCTTTGGTGGAGTGAGGGAACTTTGTAGAGATGCACAATAGACTATGGATTACTACCCTGAATTGTAGCAGGAGAGGCAGCAGCAGGCATAAAAGTCAATGAAGTAGGCCTTTGATTATAGTTCACAAATACTATAAATTATATGCACCTCCAAACAAGGTGAACAAAGACTTGCATAGCATAGAGTCCCTTGGACACAGCTGAATGATGATGTCCACCACACAGCAGAAAAAGCAGGAATGGCAGTAGCAGGCAGCAGAGTTATTGTAGTACAAAAACCCCCAAATTACACCTCCAAGGAAGGCGGACAAACATGTGCCTAAAATAGTAGTATACTATCAGTAAATACAGTATATGCAATGTGTGCAATTGCCAGCCACTAACAAAATATTATTATATATTTATTTATAAAAAAAATGTGAAAGCTATACAATTAGGGGACTAAGCCTAGTCTAAAGATCAAACTGTCAGGAGCCCACACTGCAATATAAAAAAATATTGGAATTATATTAGCAGTGCTACTATATATAATATACACTACTAACTATAGTATAGGTAATATGCATGCACTGTGTGCAATAGCCTGCCAATAAAAATTGTTATTATATATTTATATATTAAAAAGAATTGATAGCTATACTGCTGTGTGCAATAACCAGCCACTAAAAATATAATTGTATACTTATTTATATAAAACTATTGATACCTGCTAGGTGATTAAGCGTAGCCAATAGAGCAAAGGCAGGACTCAGGCAGGGACCATACCAGTCCGGTAATGCCTCTACTGCAATTAACTCTAAAAAATATAGCAAAATCCCTGCTCCACAGAGAAAAAAAATGAATACACTGGCACAGTTGTGTGCAGTTGCACTGTGATGCAGTGCACCGCAAGAAAATACTTCTGAATCTGATTCTGCACACACAGAATACAAGAGAAAAACAGCACACACTGTTATTAGTAATAGCACTGGAACAATTAAAAGTGTACAATTATTAATAAAGAACAAGAGGGGCGCCTCATGTGTGCATCAATATATCCATATGTGTGAAATCATAGAAAAAATGCCAAATGGATACTCACAATTGGCCCAAGTACATTTATGTACTAGTAGGAGCTGGCTGGTATCTTCAGGTGTACCAGCTAAACCTCTCCAGGTGCAGAGTAGATAGTGCAGGGGGATCTTTGTCACAATATGTGCTGATGAATAGTCAGAAGCAGTGTGTAAAACTGCTATAGAAGGTAATGATCCAAAGCTTGCATAAAACAAGTTCAGTTTATTAAAACAAATATTAATAAGTTTAAAACAATAGCAAGCAAAATTTAAAATCATGCAATGCGTTTCTCAACCTAGCACGGGTTGTTAAATTGATGCACACATGAGGCGCCCCTCTTGTTCTTTATTATTATCTATACAGCTCTGACTTTGTCTATGAGTTGGAGAGCAGCTCAACTAATTGCTTCATTGTGAGATCATCTGGTTCTACTGAAAGGGTTAGCTGGTATACCCTAAGATTCCAGCCTGCACCTACCAGTACATAAGTGTACTATAGTCGCATGTGAGTACCCACTTGGCTTACTTGATTTACATCACTATATAGCATATTGATATGCACATGAGGCGCCCCTCTTGTTCTCTTTATATTTTAAAAGTGTACAATAGCTGTCGCTGATTGTATTTCAGGCTATGATAAATAGCTGACAGAGGCACAAAACTCAACTTTCCAAAAGCTAAAGTCATTAAAGAAGGCTGAGCTTTCCCTAGTCTCCCACCTCCATATGCTATGTTAAAAGTGGGCTGGAAAAGCCTGTATGGCATTTAATACCTGACTTGCTGTTCCTAACATCAATCATTAGTAATACTCTGTCAGGATTGGACACATGAATGGTCAGGCTGCCTGTACGTCACGGTAAATATGGGCTATATTATGAGTAAAGAGTAAACTTCGCTAGGCGGAAACTTTTTGCATCGGGGAGCGCATGTATTATGAGTTTAAAGTATAACGTTTGTGCGTGAGTGAAAACCGACATGATTAAAAATGATTATACACACTGTAAAATATTGTACATAATCCATAGAATATTTCTATATGTTTCACAGTATGCATAATAATTTTTAATAATAGTTGTTCATATTTTTTAATTTTCTATATTTCATATTTCCATAACGCGCATTGAAGTTAACTATTCTTCATGTGCGCTAACCCGACACCATATTAGACCTAAATCGTGAACCCTGATGTGCATTACACATATTTTGCATTCTTATGTTCTTCACATAGAAAATAAGGTATAAATAAATATATAGAAAAATATGTATTTACAATAAAAAAGTACATTGTTCTGTAACTGAAGAACATTGGAATGTTACATATGTAAAGTAAATTTACAGTATATATATATATATATATATATATATATATATATATACAATATATATATAAAAACATGGAAGGGGATTACACTCTCAGACTGGACTGGGTTCACATCTTATGACCCTGCAACATGCACAGCCCTGGGTGCTCAATAGCACTGACAGGTAGCTGTACCGTCCCCAGAGTCCCAGGCAGTTAACCCCAGACAAGTCTGGGTGCAAGGCCCATAGAGAAAACTACAAAACAACACAGAGAATGTCCAGCACTCACTTGCAAGCGCCGAGCTAAGATTAAAAGCAAAACTGGAAGAGTGCAGTTCCCTTCCATGTTTTGTATATGTCTAGGGTGATTACATAAGTCTGTGAACCTTTGACTTGTTCCCAGTTTGTTTGATTGAGAGCTTGCATTGTCTGGCTGTATTAGGGACCCAGGTTTTGGGTGAGACCTGTACATGGTATCTGGACTTGTCCCATTTGCCCAGATGCGGTAACTTAGCTGTTTGGAGTCTTGTATGCTGTGTGCTTGACGATTTTACATGTAACTAATACTCCTGTTACTCCTATGCTCTCCTGTTGAAGTTTGTTGATTAATGGTGGAGACCTTCATTTAGTGTACATTTTCTAAAGTTAAGGGCAAGTTGGAGAAGCTCTATCCACCAGAAGGCAAAACAGTGTGTTTGTCGCTGACATGGCGGCATCAAGGTAATAAGAAAGAATTAAAAAACACATTATCAAGTTCTTCCCCCTCTTGACTGGATAACGGTCATATGCCAATTTTGGGATTTGGAATATAAGGAAGTTGACGACACCTTTGTTTATGGCTGGAAATTTGTGGGAGTCAGAGGCAACAGATGGTAGCCAGCAGGTTGGTGGTAAGCCTTTTCTTATTACTGCTGCTTTTTACTGGGACTCTAACAGGTACTTTCCTGGTTACTAAGGCCTAGATTTGGAGTTCGGCGGTAGCCGTCAAAACCAGCGTTAGAGGCTCCTAACGCTGGTTTTGGCCGCTGATCGGAACAGCCAATAGAATGCGAGCTCAATCTGATTGGCTGATTGGATCAGCCAATCGGATTGAACTTGATTCTGATTGGCTGATTCCATCAGCCAATCAGAAAATTCCTACCTTAATTCCGATTGGCTGATAGAATCCTATCAGCCAATCGGAATTCGAGGGACGCCATCTTGGATGACGTCCCTTAAAGGAACCGTCATTAGTCGGGAGACAACGGAAGAAGAGGATGGATCCGCGTCGCCTGCTTCAAGATGGACCCGCTCCGCACCGGATGGAAGAAGATCGAAGATGCCGCTTGGAGAAGATGTTTGCCGGTCCGGATGTCCTCTTCTTGCCGGATAGGAGGAAGACTTTGGAGCCTCTTCTGGACCTCTTCAGCACCGGATGATGGATCGCCAACCCCCGCTTGGGTTGGATGAAGATGTTGGAGCCAGGACGGATCGGTGATACCTGGATGGTGAAGACAAGGTAGGAAGATCTTCAGGGGCTTAGTGTTAGGTTTATTTAAGGGGGGTTTGGGTTAGATTAGGGGTATGTGGGTGGTGGGTTGTAATGTTGGGGGGGGTATTGTATTTATTCTTTTACAGGCAAAAGAGCTGAAATTCTTGGGGCATGCCCCGCAAAGGGCCCTGTTCAGGGCTGGTAAGGTAAAAGAGCTTGTAACTTTTTTAATTTAGAATAGGGTAGGGAATTTTTTATTTTGGGGGGCTTTGTTATTTTATTAGGGGGCTTAGAGTAGGTGTAATTAGTTTAAAATTGTTGTAATATTTTTCTTATGTTTGTAAATATTTTTTTATTTTTTGTAACTTAGTTCTTTTTTATTTTTTGTACTTTAGTTAGTTTATTTAATTGTATTTATTTGTAGGAATTGTGTTTAATTAATTTATTGATAGTGTAGTGTTAGGTTAATTGTAGGTAATTGTAGGTAGTTTATTTAATTAATTTATTGATAGGGTAGTGTTAGGTTTAATTATATCTTAGGTTAGGATTTATTTTACAGGTAAATTTGTTATTATTTTAACTAGGTAACTATTAAATAGTTCTTAACTATTTAATAGCTATTGTACCTGGTTAAAATAATTACAAAGTTGCCTGTAAAATAAATAATAATCCTAAAATAGCTATAATATAATTATAATTTATATTGTAGCTATATTAGGATTTATTTTACAGGTAAGTATTTAGCTTTAAATAGGAATCATTTATTTAATAAGAGTTAATTTATTTCGTTAGATGTAAATTATATTTAAGTTAGGGGGGTGTTAGTGTTAGGGTTAGACTTAGCTTTAGGGGTTAATACATTTATTAGAATAGCGGTGAGCTCCGCTCGGCAGATTAGGGGTTAATAATTGAAGGTAGGTGTCGGCGATGTTAGGGAGGGCAGATTAGGGGTTAATACTATTTATGATAGGGTTAGTGAGGCGGGTTAGGGGTTAATAACTTTATTATAGCAGCGCTCAGGTCCGCTCGGCAGATTAGGGGTTAATAAGTGTAGGCAGGTGTCGGCGACGTTGAGGGGGGCAGATTAGGGGTTAATAAATATAATATAGGGGTCGGCGATGTTAGGGCAGCAGATTAGGGGTACATAGGGATAACGTAGGTTGCGGCGGTTTACGGAGCGGCAGATTAGGGGTTAAAAAATATATGCAGGGGTCAGCGATAGCGGGGGCGGCAGATTAGGGGTTAATAAGTGTAAGGTTAGGGGTGTTTAGACTCGGGGTACATGTTAGAGTGTTAGGTGCAGACGTAGGAAGTGTTTCCCCATAGGAAACAATGGGGCTGCGTTAGGAGCTGAACGCTGCTTTTTTGCAGGTGTTAGGTTTTTTTTCAGCTCAAACAGCCCCATTGTTTCCTATGGGAGAATCGTGCACGAGCACGTTTTTGAGGCTGGCCGTGTCCGTAAGCAACTCTGGTATCGAGAGTTGCATTTGCGGTACAAATGCTCTACGCTCCTTTTTTTGAGCCTAACGCAGCATTTGTTTGAACTCTCGATACCAGAGTTAAATTTATGGTGCGGCCAGAAAAAAGCCTGCGGAGCGTTAACAGCCCTTTTACCGCCAAACTCCAAATCTAGGCCTTAGTGTTTACCTTTGTAACAGATATAAATCATTGTAACAAAAGCAAACAGTATAAGTGCCCTGCGGCTCGGAATTAGCACTTGTCCCATTTGCCCAGATGCAGTAACTAACTCTTCCAGTTTTGCTTTTAATCATAGTTGAGTGCTTGCAAACGAGTGCTGGACTTTCTCTGTGTTTTATATATATATATATATATATATATATATATATATATACATACAACGTGTATATATATACATACATACATACACATATTTAGACATGTCTACATATGCATATATATGTAAATGCCCTTTGCAGCTATTTTATTTTTTCAAACGCTTTATACCATATATCTTTGAGCCCTTGTAACTTTTTTATTATTATTTTTTTTAAATAATTTTTATCAGATAGTGTTTCTATGAATGTAATTGTTTATGTTGTGTTTAATGCTTTTTCTTTCCCTATCCTTTACGCTAGCTCTCAAGTCATGCTAAATCACGATTGGGCTTGAGGAAACACATTTAATTTAAACTTGTAATACAAACGCTATTTCTGACGTGAAAAAAACAACACGTTATCACTCGCACACAACAGCGCTCCACTCGTAATCTAGCCCTAAATGATCTGATTAGCCAAACAATCTCAGTTCCTTCCCTTTCCTCTGCTTGTTGAACCTTTTTTTGAGCCACAAGTAATGAACAAATGAAACAAATGGAATTAACAAACATGTAAAATTTCATTTCTTGTCCATTTCATTCGCCTAATAAATGCCCAAGTTGTCCAAAATGCGGACAAATCCGTATTTGTTCACATGTCTAGAGCTTTTCATCCACTGTGGAGGTGGGAGGGTAATTTGGCATCCAATATAGACAATAAAGTCATTTTGAGAAATATAATTAGCTTGTATCAGAGATTATCATGTCTATATTTTGGTTTTTCAAAAAAGTACATTGGCATTTACACCAATATCAATCAATTTGCTTACAAAATCATCATACACTTACATGCACAGCAAAAATATTATAGGCTTTCTATTTAAAAAAAAAATCTGCATTTTTAAATAAAGATTTATTTTATCACACGTGCAGTTGCTTTGTCTGCCAATAAATGTCAGGTCAATTCTCCAAAATGAATTTGTATATGTAAAATGTAAACACCATCAGATTTGTATATACAATGTTTTGTTATGGATAATGAAACCACTTTGTTACATTTTTAGAGATAAATTACACGGAAAGGGACAAAATAAAGGACAAGAGTAAATTGCAATTTCTAATTCTCTGAATTTTAATTGCATCCTTGCAGCTGACTTCTCAAGGGTAACTCTGCTACATATATGTCACTAGTTGGCTTTATCAGATAACTACTGCAAAACAATGTACTTTATACTAACTTTATGATAATGGCTTGCCTTGTTGTGGATCCTGCATGATTAGGGAGATATCCTGAAATGCTAATGTAGCTATTGTTTTTTTGATAAATAAAATATTCTATTTTTTTCTGCTGCTACCTGCATTTGTGTTTATTCTGTATTTGTCTTTATGAGCACCATTGTGTTTTATGCTGGACTGACCATAGTGATATAGACTGTATGTGGACTTAAAGGGACACTGAACCCAATTGTTTTCTTTCATGATTCAGATAGAGCATGACATTTTAAGCAACTTTCTAATTTACTCCTATTATCAACTTTTCTTCATTCTCTTGGTATCTTTATTTGAAATGCAAGAATGTAAGTTTAGATGCCGGCCCATGTTTGGTGAACAACCTGGGTTGTTCTTGCTGATTGATGGATAAATTCATCCACTAATAAAAAAGTGCTGTCCAAAGGCCTGCACCAAAAAAAAGCTTAGATGCCTTCTTTTTCAAATAAAGATAGCAAGAGAACAAAGAGAAATTGATAATAGGAGTAAATTAGAAAGTTGCTTAAAATTGCATGCTCTACCTGAATCACAAAATAAAAAAATTGGGTTCAGTGTCCCTTTAAGCCCAGGTTGGCTTGTCCAAATAAGGCAAAAGGTGGGTGAAGTTGCCTATGGAAAAATAATGGCAGTAAAAAGGATGCTAATTTGTTTTAAAACCAGTAAGGGGTAGATTTATTAAAGCAAGTCTCCTGTAATTGCGGGCAAAATAACGCATATGCATCAATCGCCATATTTATGTAGGCAATCTGCGCCTATAATTACGCAAATCTGAAAGAAACTTTTTCACACTCCGCTTGCATTTGCCTAGGCGCACGGGCGCACTCCCGAGTGCACCAATATACATTATTAATAGGCATAATTTCACAGCCCGACCTACAAATACGCCCAGTTTCTTATTTTTCATTGCTTTGCGCCGATTGGGAACAGAAATGTCTCCTTAAATTGCGTGTTCTATATTTCGCCATACAGACTCAGGCGAACACCATTATCATACATGCTTTTACATCTTGTGATGCAGAACTTTCTTTTTTTAACTAATTTTTCAAAAGGCTCAGCACCAAAAAGAGACTGTTATTGCCAGACATTTGCGCTTCCACAGGCGCATACGGGTACCAAGAGTTTTATATATACTGTATATATATATACACATTGATTTTTGCGATCTTAAATTGCCAACATATGGTAAAAACAGCACAGAAACATTATATAATATAAATATGCGCAAAACAGATACCTATAAAACGCTTTTTTAATAATCAAGACATGGCAGCATAAATATTTATAGGGATGTATTGTGATAAATAGTAAGTAAATACTTTTTCCGACAGGCAAAATTTATAATTATTACGCCCCAGCTCGCCTGCGCAAAGTCATGTCTATTTCTTTATAAATTCAGGCGCACATGTGAGCTTCTCCGGAGGCGAGCTGGGGCGCAGTTACAGGCAAAGCAAATACGGAGTTCACCTAGCCTTTGATAAATAGATCCCTAAGATTTGGCTTACTTGGCTGATATGTTGTTCTATAGCAACACAATAAAAATGTCTTGTAATTAAAAGGTGTTTACTGTCCCTTTTTAGAATACAAACTAATTAAAAAATGAAATGTTCTAAACCCTCAATCCTAGTGTAATACTGCATAGAAACATAGAAATATAGATTTTGACAGCAGATAAGAACCATAGGTCCAACACGACTGCCCAATATTTCCTAAAATGATAAACGTATCTAGTCTGTAGGATAACCTTATGTTTATCCCAGGCTTTATTAAAGTCCCCCACAGTGTTTGTCATTACCACCTTTTGTGGAAGTTTATTCCATGGGGTCGATTCATGAAGCAGCGCCTGAAGCGGAAGTTAAGAAGCAGCGGTCATAAGACCACTGCTCCTTAACTTATCCGCCACCTCTGAGGCAGCGGACAGCAATCAGCCCGATCGGATACGGTCGAGTTGATTGACACCCCCTGCTAGCGCCGATTAACCGTGAATGTACAGGGGGCGGCATTGCAAAAGTATTTCACAAGAAATGCTTGTGCAATGATAAATGCATAAAGAGTATGCTGTCTGCATTTATCGATGTCCGTTCACACTATAGTAAATCGGCCCCCATGAATCAAACACTTCTGTAAAGAAGTTTTTCTGCAAATTACTCCTGAATCTACTACTCTTCAGCTTGGGATACATGAGTGTAAATAGATTCTACGGAATTTTTTAAACTACAATAGTTATATACATTCTAAAATAGAATTGCGTCAAAATGATTTCTATCACTATGTTTTTGGGATATTCAACCCCATCTAGAATTTGTTTACCTAGCTGATTGACAAACACTGTTCTATTAATATCGTTCAATGGTTGTGATTTACGTTAGTTTTTTTTTTTAATCAGGGCCTATATGAATGAGCTTAGATAAATATTGTACATAGCATTGACAGTTCAATTTATGTTAACTATTTAACTGCATACCTAATTTCCTATGTATGAGCATTAACAATTTGAGATAGATAATACAAATGATTAGCTATAAATAAGCTATTATTGTTGTGATTAAATTAAGTTTGTGATCCTTTGGGTAGTCTGCTTTATTATTTTTTATTGATATTAATAATTTAGAAGCTGGAAGGTAAATAGGTCTTTGACATTACATTTTATAAAACATGTTCTATGTTTTTAAATTAAACTAAACTGCATGAATCAATTTCTAACTATGAAGGTTAACTAATGTTTGTTTAATCAATTAATCTAATCAATTAATCCATGTTTGTTTTTATCATTTGAGCCATGTATGCAGTGTAAACACTGCATGCTCTTACCACCTGTTGTAATACATAATATGTATCAATGTTAGGTAAAGAACATGTCATGCAATCCTCCTGAGTCTAATGAACTATACATTAAATAATAAAATATGACATACACATCCCAGTAATCACTATGTGTTCCCTACAACCTTGGGTATCCATGTTGAAGAAGCAAGGGGACTTTTCTGCCACAACTCTGTCCACCAATTCTAGATTCAGAGTCTGGGGAAGCACAAACAAAATCCACTTAAAACCCACAGGGCTGCTCCTCTTTCAAATAAGGAGTAACATGCCCCTCTGGTTATGATGTTACTGATGTGAAAATATCAGTTCAATAACCAGAAAGGTTGGAGGGCTCTGTAGCTGTGCCTCTCTCAGATGTCCATTACTGACATCTTCATAACTGGATTTTACCTGTCTCTACCTGTATTATATATAGAGCAAGTTCTTTTGTAAATTTTGGTCAAACTTAAAGGGACAGTCAAGTCATAATGAAAAGGGACATGAAAACCAATTTTTTTTCTTTCATGATTCAGATAGAAAATACAATTTCAAGCACCTTTCCAATTTATTTCTATTTTGTTATTTGCTTTATTCTCTTGGTATTCTTTGCTGAAGAAACATCAATGGCCATGGGTGAGCCAATAACATGAGGCATATATGTGCAGGCACCAATCAGCAGCTCATGAGCCTACCTAGGTATTCTTTAAAAAAAAAAGATTACAAAGAGTGCAAAGCAAATTAGATAATAGAAGTTAATTGCAAAGTTGTTTAAAATTACATGCTCTGTCTGAATCGTGAAAAAATATTGAGTTTTATTTACCTTTAAACTTTCATGATTCAGATAAAGCACATACTATTAAATAACTTTCCAATTCACTTTCTTTATCTAAATGTGCAAAGTCTTTTTATATGCACACTTTCTGAGGCACCAGTTCCTATACGTAAGTGCATTTTGTGATTGGCTGATGGCTGTCACATGATGCATTAGGAAGGAAAATCTACTACTCATTTGAAATTCAATCAAAGTGCTTTTGCATTGTCTATTTACTATGCATTTATTGATTATGTTATTCTACAGTATTTAGTGGTCCTTTAAAAACCATACATAAATTGTAATTTAACATATATGCCTATATTTTTACACTTTTTTGTCATATTATTGAGATGTTTAAGTTGCTAATAAGAGGTAGAAGTAGAGAGTTTTTGCTGGATAAGACGGAATTGTATTTGATGGATCTGTTGTATACAATGCATCCATATAGAAAAATAAGTACATGGATCTTTTTACAAAGTTTCCTGATCATAAAGTCTATATGTTGTAAATACAAAAAATAAAAAATAGAACTACAGAAAAAAACACATTATCCAAAATAATAAAATGAAACCTAATCCCTATGAAAATACCCCCCACAAAAAATAACCCCCCAATCTAATGCTAAACTACCAATAGCCCTTAAAATGGCTTTTTGTAGGGCATTGCCCTAAGTTAAGCAGTTTTTTTACATTAAAAATAAACAAAGTCCCCCCTAACAGTAAAACCCCCCACCCACCAAATCCCCCCCCCAAAAAAAACTAACACTAAAAAACCTAAACTACCCACTGCCCTGAAAAGGGCATTTGTATTGGCATTGCCCTTAAAAGGGCATTTAGCTCTTTTTCACTGACCTTAAAAGGGCATTTAGCTCTTTTAAGAAAACCCCAAAAAACCAAAGTTAAAAAATCCACCCCCCACAATTTAAAAAAAAAAACAAACAACTAACACTAAAGCCCCAAATAGGTACTCATGGTTTCAGAAGACCAGCGGAAAAGGTCTTCTTCCAGGCGAGTCCATCATCTTCATCCACAGCAAAGGTGGCACGGAGCGGAGTTCTGGAGCGGTCTTCCCAGATGTGGCGATTCTCCGCAGCGGTTCTAGGCATCAGCAGTCCTCAGCAGCGGCGGTTCTCAGCGACATGGAGGCTCCTCTTAATCCGATCATCCGTGCTATATTGAAGAAAGAATGCAAGGTACCGCAATCAATTTGGGGTACCTTGCATTCCTATTGGTCTAATTTTTCAAAACAGCAAATAGGATTAGAGCTACTAGAATCCTATTGGCTGTTCAAATCAGCCAATAAGATTTCAGTAGCGCTCATCCTATTGGCTGATTTTGAAAATTTCAGCCAAAAGGAATTCAAGGTACCCCAATAAATATGGAGTACCTTGACTTCTTTCTTCAGTGTGCGGTGGACGATCACATGAAGAGGAACCTCCACGCCTTCACCGAGGACCGCCGCTGCCGAGGATCGCCACATATGGGAAGACCACTCCGGACCTCCACTCAGCACTGCCTTCACTGTGGATGAGGTGATGGACCCACCTGGAAGAAGACCTTCTCCGTCGGACTTCTAAAACCGTGAGTACCTGTTTGGGGCTTTAGTTATAGTTTTTTTTAAGTTTTTTTTAATTTTTTATCTTAGGGTTTTTTTGGGCTTTCTTAAGGGCAGTGAAAAAGAGCTAAATGCCCTTTTAAGGGCAATGCTCATACAAATGCCCTTTTCAGGGCAATGGGTAGTTAAGTTTTTAGTGTTAGGTTTTTATATTTTGGGGGGTTTGGTGGGTGGGGGTTTTACTGTTAGGGGGGACTTTGTTTATTTTTAATGTAAAAGAGCTGTTTAACTTAGGGCAATGCCTTACAAAAAGTCATTTTAAGGGCTATTGCTAGTTTAGCATTAGATTAGGGGTGTTTTTATTTTGGGGTGGCTTTTTTATTTTCATAGGGATTAGGTTTATTTTTTTTATTTTGCATAATTTGTTTATTATTTTTTGTATTCTTAGCCTTTTTTATTTTCTGTAATGTTAGATTAAGGTAATGTAATTTTTTTTTTTTATAGTAATGTAGTTTATTTTTATTGTTATTAAGGGGTTAATTTAGGGGGTGTTAGGTTAGGTTAGGGGGCTTAGTTATTCAATTAGTTTTTTGCGTTGTGGGGGTTGGCAGTGTAGGGGTTAATAGGTAAATGATATATTTAAAAATAAAAAGTGTATATTCTAGTTTCTGCTTTCGCTTGAGCACAAATGATAACTTTAAACTTGTAATACCAGCACTATTTAGCTTGGTTGCAATATCCATTGAAAGTATAGGTTGTGCTTGAGCAAACTTGGCCGCACTAACACTTCTCTGGTTAACGCCCTATATCAAATATAGTGCATTGATACTACTTATCACGACCCACGCTAAGATTAGCACACCACTTGTAATCTGGCCCCATATCTGTTATGTGCAAATATCTGATGATCTCACAAACTGCACCAATTGGAACACTTTTTATAGACCCACCACCATCATAAAAAAAAAACATTTTAAAACTTGATGATTAAACAATAAAAAATAGAAGGTTTTTATTTTAACATCTATACTATAAAGAATGTTGGCTGCGTGCGCAGCCAAAATTATTCACCTGGATGAATTCACCTGCAGCGAAAGCAAATGGAGCAGTACAAAAAAAACTGCCCACAATAAGTATATTGAAAAATACACCTAACCACACGCAATAAGTATTAAAAAAAACTAAGCGCCCGCAAAAAGTATATAGCGCTACAGATTCGTCCAAACTGAATTTTTAGCCCATGCACATGTCTAATATTTTTCAAAAAAATAATACTTTATCCTTTATTATGGTGGTGGGTCTATAAAAAGTGTTCCAATAGGTGCAGTTTGTGAGTTCATCAGATATTTGCACATAACAGATATGGGGCCAGATTACAAGTGGTGTGCTAATCTTAGCGTGGGTCGTGATAAGTAGTATCAATGCACTATATTTGATATAGGTCGTTAACCAGAGAAGTGTTAGTGCGGCCAAGTTTGCTCAAGCACAACCTATACTTGGATATTGCAACCAAGCTAAATAGTGCTGGTATTACAAGTTTAAAGTTATCATTTGTGCTCAAGCGAAAGCAGAAACTAGAATATACACTTTTTAAAAAAAAAAATATATATAATTTTAATATTAATAAAAAGTATTTAAAAGGGTTATAATGGATAAAGTATATGGAATGGCGTTTGACAGAGAAGGGCTCTAATGAGGGTGTGTGTGTGTATATATATATATATATATATATATATATATACACACACATGTATACACAAATATACAGGTATGTGTATGTGTGTGTGTATATTTATGTGCACATGTACATATATATATATATTAATATATATACATAAATACACATGTATACCCCAATACACACACACGCATATATATATATATATACATACACACACTTTGAGCCCTAATCAGTCAAATACAATTAAATATGCTATATCATTTTTATTTATTTTTAATGTGTTTTTAATGTGAAATGCTTTACATTCCTATGTTCTTCACAATGTTCTTTTTATTTTAAATATTTCAATATACAGGTATATCTGTGTATGCTATATCTATATCTGTTTGTATTCAGATCGATATATAGGTATAGATATATATATATATTTATATATTTTTATATGTGTGCATTTGGTTTTCACAAAACAAATATTCAAATGAATGCACTAAATTTAAAGAAAATGAAGAAATACGGTTGAAATTCATCAGTATTCATTTGTTTCCTTTAAATTACCTTAGGGCTTAAAATTTATCTAGTGTACTGGAGAGCCACAGTAATCCCGACACTTCTTCACAGAGCCCTGGGCCGCATTAGTATGAAGCTTATTAGCATGGCCTTGGGCTCTGAGAAGAATTGTCAGAATTAGCGCAACTCCACAGCATGATAGAGATATTATTTTTAGCCCGTGCACATGTCTAATATTATTCAAAAAAATAATACTATACAGTATATGTATGTATGTGTATAAATATATATATATATATATATATATATATATATATATATATAATCCAAAGGGATGTCCACTTCATGATGTCAGGAACATCAATATTCAAATGTAAAGAGAAGATCCACACTCACTGGACTTTCCACACAAAGGTTTAATGTGCAAAGTGACGTTTGGTCTGATGAAGGGGATGGTTTGATCCCCGAAACTTCACTTTGCACATTAAAACTTTGAGTGGAAAGTCCAGTGACTGCGAACATACATTCTATATCTCTATCTCTATCTCTATCTCTATCATCTCTATCTCTATCTCTATCTTCTCTATCTCTATCTCTATCTTCTCTATCTCTATCTCTATCTCTATCTCTATCCTCTATCCTCTATCCTCTATCCTCTATCCTCTATCCTCTATCCTCTATCCTCTATCCTCTATTCTCTCACCTCCTATTGGATGATTTGACTTTAACCCTTTGGATGTGTTGCCTAACATTTAGGGGTATTAACCAAGATTTTATTTATCTTTTCTGCTAGATACAGTCTTGACAAAGGTCCCTGTGAGTGTGAGGACCAAAACGTTTACTGAACCTATTTGATGAATTATCAATAGAAATAAAGTTAAAAAAAAATTGTGAAACTATTAAGACCTGTGAGTGCCTCTTTTTTCTTTTAAGTTTCTACCTATACACCATAGAGAGAACCCAGGCAATTTGGTGCGTGGAACACAGAACTACACTATTATTAATTATTAGGCAACTTCCTTTCCTTTGGCAAAATGGGTCAAAAGAAGGACTTGACAAGCTCAGAAAAGTAAAAAATAGTGAGATATCTTGCAGAGGGATGCAGCACTCTTAAAATTGCAAAGCTTCTGAAGCGTGATCATCGAACAATCAAGCGTTTCATTCAAAATAGTCAACAGGGTTGCAAGAAGTGTGTGGAAAAACCAAGGCGCAAAATAACTGCCCATGAACTGAGAAAAGTCAAGCGTGCAGCTGCCAAGATGCCACTTGCCACCAGTTTGGCCATATTTCAGAGCTGCAACATCACTGGAGTGCCCAAAAGCACAAGGTGTGCAATACTCAGAGACATGGCCAAGGTAAGAAAGGCTGAAAGACGACCACCACTGAACAAGACACACAAGCTGAAACATTAAGACTGGGCCAAGAAATATCTCAAGACTGATTTTTCTAAGGTTTTATGGACTGATGAAATGAGAGTGAGTCTTGATGGGCCAGATGCATGGGCCCGTGGCTGGATTGGTAAAGGGCAGAGAGCTCCAATCCGACTCAGACGCCAGCAAGGTGGAGGTGGAGTACTGGTTTGGGCTGGTATCATCAGAGATGAGCTTGTGGGGCCTTTTCGGGTTGAGGATGGAGTCAAGCTCAACTCACAGTCCTACTGCCAGTTTCTGGAAGACACCTTCTTCAAGCAGTGGTACAGGAAGAAGTCTGCATCCTTCAAGAAAAACATGATTTTCATGCAGGACAATGCTCCATCACACGCGTCCAAGTACTCCACAGCGTGATTGGCAAGAAAGGGTATAAAAGAAGAAAATCTAATGACATGGCCTCCTTGTTCACCTGATCTGAACCCCATTGAGAACCTGTGGTCCATCATCAAATGTGAGATTTACAAGGAGGGAAAACAGTACACCTCTCTGAACAGTGTCTGGGAGGATGTGGTTGCTGCTGCACGCAATGTTGATGGTGAACAGATCAAAACACTGACAGAATCCATGGATGGCAGGCTTTTGAGTGTCCTTGCAAAGAAAGGTGGCTATATTGGTCACTGATTTGTTTTTGTTTTGTTTTTGAATGTCAGAAATGTATATTTGTGAATGTTGAGATGTTATATTGGTTTCACTGGTAAAAATAAATAATTGAAATGGGTATATATTTGTTTTTTGTTAAGTTGCCTAATAATTATGCACAGTAATAGTCACCTGCACACACAGATATCCCCCTAAAATAGCTATAACTAAAAACAAACTAAAAACTACTTCCAAAACTATTCAGCTTTGATATTAATGAGTTTTTTGGGTTCATTGAGAACATGGTTGTTGTTCAATAATAAAATTAATCCTCAAAAATACAACTTGCCTAATAATTCTGCACTCCCTGTATATATATATATATATATATATATATATATATATATATATATATATATATATATATATATATATATATATATATATATACAGTATGGAGAAAACAGCACTCTCTGGACTTGACAAAAGGTAATCATTTTATTAACCAGTGAATACACCCCTTCAAAAGACCAGTGTGCCTACTCTTGCTCTCGCTGTTCTGCCAGCTGTAACCACAAAAATACCAAATGACCTGTGGGTGACTGGACACTTGTGGTAAGGTGGAATCACGCAATGGCTCCTCTCCAAAGTTCTACAGTAGGGCCCACAATTGGGCTGGCCATACAAATCTTTCATTAAACAGTGATGTTATCAACTTGTACTGTGGCTCCCAGTAAAAAAACACAAAGCGTTGATTTTACCCAAGGGGCTATGTGTAACATACTCACAGAGCGGTGTTTAATACTATCCAAAACTGTCAGCAACACATAAGACAAGGATTATTTTATTGTATTACTGGCTGCTGGTAACAAATACAGCAGTACATGTGCAGTGTTGTTTCTTTAAGAGATATATCTGTAATGCATAGAGGCAAAGGATGCATTTAAGTGGCCAGATTTTTTTATATATTTTACTGGAGAGACTGCTAAAATACAGGACACATAGTAGTCCTATTGCTGTTATCCCTACCCTTAGGGTAGGCTTTCCTAGTGGCTTTAAAATAGTGCAAACTCTTCAAGCCAAGTTTCATAAAGTGCCTGCCTGCTCATCTGTTACAGATCATTCTGTGAGTGCAAGCTCTTCTGCCAAGTTTTCCAGAGTACCTGTCTACTCATATGGTACACGTAATTATGTGAGTGCAAGCTCTTCTTCCAATTTTCCCAGAATACCTGTCTACTCATATGGTACACGTAATTATGTGAGTCCAAGCTCTTCTTCCAATTTCCCCAGAGTACCTGTCTACTCATATGGTACACATAATTCTGTGAGTGCAAGCTCTTCTGACAAGTTTCCCAGAGTACCTGTCTACTCATATGGTACACATAATTCTGTGAGTGCAAGCTCTTCTGACAAGTTTCCCAGAGTACCTGTCTACTCATATGGTACACATAATTCTGTGAGTGCAAGCTCTTCTGACAAGTTTCCCAGAGTACCTGTCTACTCATATGGTACACATAATTCTGTGAGTGCAAGCTCTTCTGACAAGTTTCCCAGAGTACCTGTCTACTCATATGGTACACATAATTCTGTGAGTGCAAGCTCTTCTGACAAGTTTCCCAGAGTACCTGTCTACTCATATGGTACACATAATTCTGTGAGTGCAAGCTCTTCTGACAAGTTTCCCAGAGTACCTGTCTGCTCATATTGTACACATCATTCTGTGAGTTTCAAACTTTACCACTTCAATGGAAACTAGGCCTTATGGGTTGTTTCCACTGAGCCGCTAAAAATGAAGCAGTAAGCTACCAAAGCGGTTGAGAGCTAAAAGTAGTTTTAGTTCCAGGTATCCAACTAATTATTTTGCTCATTGCGTGCAGTTGCTATTTTTGTGTAGGTGTAAATTAACGTCCCGTTAATGCTTTAATCTGACGTCGGATTTCTCAAAAATAGCTCCATATCAAGTTCATTGCTATGGTAACCCGACATTACCACTTTAAAGGGATAGTAAACACCAAAAATGTTATTGTTTAAAAATATAGATTATCCCTTTATTTACCATTCCCCAGTTTTGCATAACAATACACTGTTATATTAATATACTTTTTACCTCTGTGATTCCCCTGTATATAAGCTTCTGCTGACCGCCTCCTTTTCTCAGATCTTTTGACAGAATTGCATTTCAGGCAATTAGTGCTCCACGGGCTTGAGCACAATGTTATTTTTATGAAAAATATGAACTAACTCACTCTAGCTCTGATAAACTGTTAAATACATTCAGATAAGCGGCGGCCTTCAAGGGCTTAAAATTACCATATGAGTCTACCTAGGTGTAGCTTTCAACTAAGAATACCAAGAGAATAAAGTAAATTTGATGATAGTAGAATATTAGAAAGGAGTTTAAAATGACGTGCCCTGTCTGAATCATGAAAGTTTAATTTGGACTTTACTATCCTTTTAACATTTACATCTTCACGCCCATGATTTGATCAGCTCTAGAGAGAGAAACAAACTAAGATACATTGGATTTATCAAAAAATTAAGACAAATGTTTTATCTAATGAAAAATATTTTTTTTATTCTTTGTTTTATTACATTACTACATTTATTGATATATGTATTGCTGCCCTAGGCATAAGCCTAGTTGGAATTATGGAGATATGTGCCTCAAAAAGCGAATTTTTCTATTTTTACACATAATGGAGTTCAAATTATCGACAGCGCCTGACAGTGTATTAACAGTTTGCTCTTGCAATAGAAACCTGGTGTAATTTAGCTCTTTACGGCTTTTAATACTTTCTATGGGACGTGTTTTATTTTCAGCAGCCGGATCCAGCACCAGCTATCACAAACATGCATTATAAAATACACCTATCTTTTTTTCATGCAAAATATGAGGCTTTATTTTGAATTATAGAATGTTCTCCTTTGTGTGCTAAATTTATTCCATGAAAAGAGCAATGATATTGCATTTAGAATTTAATGCTATTTTATACTGATTTACAGTGCTTCAATTTTTAATCAACGTTAAATCTTATTTAGCTTGTTGAAAAACAGTTTTGGAAAAATGTATTGTATATTTTTATTAAGTAAAAAATACAATAAAGGTAAGCTAAAGTTAAAAAATATATATATATATAAATAATTCAAACTTCATATGCTCCAAAATTTCTTCAATTTTCTTGGCAGAAAAATGTGTACTTGAGAACAGATTTACCCTGAAGTGAAATAGGATTATCAAGAAAACTGTCTACTTGATGTTATGTGAAATTCATTTTAAAAATTCTCTTTAGAGATTAAATCTAATTTACAATAATTGTATTTATTTTTTTTTGTTTACAAGCAAGCCAGCCAGAACAATAAATTCCATTTATTTCCTTTTAATTCTACATTTTATACACACCTTCTACAATTAGGTAATAAATAAATTAATCATCCACAGTTTAGCAAAGGACACACTTGTATAATATATGTTTATTTAATATGAAACACAACATTTTTCTTTCATGATTCATATAGAGCATATGTTGATGTTTCTCCTTCAACAAAGGATACCAAGGAAAGAAGCAAATTTGATAAGATGAATATTATTATTATTATAATAATTATTTTATTATTCCCATGGGTATTTACAATCTAGAAGGGTATGAAAGGGAGAAACAGGAGGGGAGGACTGCAAGGGTGGGAAAGATGTTAGTACAGAGTTGGATGAGTGCAATTATTAGGTAAGTGGAATTCATTTGTTACTGAGGTGGGAAGTAGGCTTCCTTGAACAAAAATGTCTTTAAGGAGCATTTAAAGGAGGACAGATTAGGGGAAATCTGAGAGTGTGAGGGAATGCATTCCAGTGGCTTGGTGCCACCCGAGAGAAGTCCTGAAGTCTAGCGTGGTGAGGTGATGATAGAAAATGCAAGGGACAGGGCATTGCTGGAAGTCAGGGGGCAGACAAGAGTTGGTTAGTGAGGATCGGTAGTGGGGAGTGGCGTTGGTTCAGAATGAGAATTTTGCATTTAATTCTGCTGTGAATAGGGAGCCAGTGAAGGGACTAACCTTCACAGGTGTAGCAGATACAGAGCGGAAAAGTAGATTCGCCTGGCAGAGGCATTTAAGATGGATTTAAGCGGGTAGAGGCGAGAGAGAGGAAGGCCAGTTAGTATGTTATTGCAGTAGTCAAGTTGGGAAATTACCAGGCAGTGAATAAATTGCGAAGTCGTGTCAGCGTTTAGAAACTGATTAATTTTAGAGATATTGCATAGGTCGTTGCGGCAGGATGAAGAGAGTAATTGGATGTAGGGGATAAAGGACAGATTGTAGTCAAGTGGATCTCCAAGGCAGTGGACTTAAGGTAATGGTGAAATAGTGATGTTGTGGACAGTGATAGAGAAGTTGGAAATTGGATTAGAGCTAGAGGGGGGATTAGAAGGAGCTCAGTTTGGGACATGTTAATCTTTAGGTGGTGAGAGTCCATTTGAAGAGCTGTTAATAAGTTTACCCATTGAAGAAGTATAAATAGAGAAGAGTAGAGGACCCAGGACAGAGGCTTGATGTACTCCAAACGACAAGGGCATTGAATAGAAGGAGTTGCCTGCAAATGACACAGAAAATGACCTATTAAAGAGATAAGAGTATAACCAAGATATGGCAGTGTGACATAGAAAAAGAGAGCTGCGAGTCTGTAGGAGGAAGGGGTGGTAAGCGGTGTCAAAGGCAGCTGAGGGGTCAAGTAAGATTAGTATTGATTAGTGGCCGTTATTTTTAGCATAAAGAAGATCGTTAGTAATCTTGGTAAGGGCAGTCTCAGTTGAGTGTTGGGGATGAAAGCCAGATTGCAGGGGGTCAAGCTAGGAGTTGAAGGACAGAAAGTGGGTTAGGCGGTCGTAAACTAGTTTTACCAGGAGTTTTGATGTTAGTGGAAGCAGTGATATGGGGCAGTAGTTTGAATGAGAATTAGGGTCAATTGAGGGTTTTTTAAGGATGGGAGTTGCATGTTTGAAAGAAGTTGGGGATGAACTGGCAGAAACGTATAGGGTAAAGATGTGAGTAAGAGCTGGAGTGAGGGTGTAAGACAGAGAAAGTATTACATGTGAAGGGATAGGGTCGAGCGTGCAGGTAGTGAGGTGTGAGGAAGACAGTAAGGAAACCATTTCTCAGTGGCTGGGTGTGAGATGCAGAGAGTGGCAGAGGGGGTGACCGTAGGTGTAGATGGAAGATTACAGACTTGTGTTGGGATGTTGCTTCGGATAATATGCGTTTTGTTTAAAATGCATTGGAAAGTTGATTAAAATTGTGAGCACAATCTGGCCCTTATTTGTTTTGATTTTATTTATTTTTTTTCATGTGAAGTTATTGTTTTAAACAATAAGAATCTTTCCTGCTTGCCAAAATATATTGGCAGGTAGTGAATATTTTTTATTTAAAAAGGCTACATATAATTAATTTACAAAATAATTGACATTTATAATGCTTATCTCTCTAATATGTTTGCAAAAGTTGGCTCATATTTTATTAGGTGTGTTATAAATTTCCCAATGTTCTGACTTTGTTGAATATAAAAACTTGTTTTAGGTGAGTCAATTCTAGCTAACTGCATTTCACTGCTACTACTTATTTAAAGTTGGCAACATAGAAATTGTTTTTAAAGACTGACAAAAAATGAGAGGAAAAAATGAATAAATAATATTACCAAGCTTAGGGCTAGACTACAAGTGACGGACGAGTGATAAGGGGTATATCGTTACTCTTTGCGTGTGTTGGAAGTAGCATGCATATTACGAGGTGAAATTAAATGTGTTCACTTAAGCACAATTGAATTTAACATGCGTCGGGATAGTGCGATCAGAGCTATGGTTAACTGTTATGCTCAATTAAAAAGTTGAACAAAACACATAAAAATATATTGTACATGTACAGTACAAAAAAATACATTGTACAGCATAATTTTTTTTTATAAGGGTTCAGACATATGAGAACTCAGGTGTTAGAATAAAAAAGAACTAACAAACATGTTAACATAGAGATATATACATGCAAATTTCTAAATATATAAATATATATACAGGCAGTGCAGAATTATTAGGCAAGTTGTATTTTTGAGGATTAATTTTATTATTGAACAGCAACCATGTTCTCAATGAACCCAAAAAACTCATTAATATCAAAGCTGAATAGTTCTGGAAGTAGTTTTTAGTTTGTTTTTAGTTATAGCTATTTTAGGGGGATATCTGTGTGTGCAGGTGACTATTACTGTGCATAATTATTAGGCAACTTAACAAAAAACAAATATATACCCATTTCAATTATTTATTTTTACCAGTGAAACAAATATAACATCTCAACATTCACAAATATACATTTCTGACATTCAAAAACAAAACAAAAACAAATCAGTGACCAATATAGCCACCTTTCTTTGCAAGGACACTCAAAAGCCTGCCATCCATGGATTCTGTCAGTGTTTTGATCTGTTCACCATCAACATTGCGTGCAGCAGCAACCACAGCCTCCCAGACACTGTTCAGAGAGGTGTACTGTTTTCCCTCCTTGTAAATCTCACATTTGATGATGGACCACAGGTTCTCAATGGGGTTCAGATCAGGTGAACAAGGAGGCCATGTCATTAGATTTTCTTCTTTTATACCCTTTCTTGCCAGCCACGCTGTGGAGTACTTGGACGCGTTTGATGGAGCATTGTCCTGCATGAAAATCATGTTTTTCTTGAAGGATACAGACTTCTTCCTGTACCACTGCTTGAAGAAGGTGTCTTCCAGAAACTGGAAGTAGGACTGGGAGTTTAGCTTGACTCCATCCTCAACCCGAAAAGGCCCCACAAGCTCATCTTTGATGATACCAGCCCAAACCAGTACTCCACCCCCACCTTGCTGGCGTCTGAGTCGGACTGGAGCTCTCTGCCCTTTATCAATCCAGCCACGGGCCTATCCATCTGGCCCATCAAGACTCACTCTCATTTAATCAGTCCATAAAACCTTAGAAAAATCAGTCTTGAGATATTTCTTGGCCCAGTCTTGACGTTTCAGCTTGTGTGTCTTGTTCAGTGGTGGTCGTCTTTCAGCCTTTCTTACCTTGGCCATGTCTCTGAGTATTGCACACCTTGTGCTTTTGGGCACTCCAGTGATGTTGCAGCTCTGAAATATGGCCAAACTGGTGGCAAGTGGCATCTTGGCAGCTGCACGCTTGACTTTTCTCAGTTCATGGGCAGTTATTTTGCGCCTTGGTTTTTCCACACGCTTCTTGCGACCCTGTTGACTATTTTGAATGAAACGCTTGATTGTTCGATGATCACGCTTCAGAAGCTTTGCAATTTTAAGAGTGCTGCATCCCTCTGCAAGATATCTCTCTATTTTTGACTTTTCTGAGCCTGTCAAGTCCTTCTTTTGACCCATTTTGCCAAAGGAAAGGAAGTTGCCTAATAATTATGCACACCTGATATAGGGTGTTGATGTCATTAGACCACACCCCTTCTCATTACAGAGATGCACATCACCTAATATGCTTAATTGGTAGTAGGCTTTCGAGCCTATACAGCTTGGAGTAAGACAACATGCATAAAGAGGATGATGTGGTCAAAATACTCATTTGCCTAATAATTCTGCACTCCCTGTATATATATATATATATATATATATATATATATATATATATACTGTATATATTTATGTGTGTATATATGTATTTAGAGACATATATACACATTTCACATTTAAACACATAAATAAATATGTATACATATATAGACATATATTTAAAGGGACAGTCAAGTCCAAACAAAAACTTTCATGTTTTAAATAGGGGATGTCATGTTAAACAACTTTCCAATTTACTTTTATCACCAATTTTGCTTTGTTCTCTTGGTATTCTTAGTTGAAAACTAAACCTAGGAGGTTCATATGCTAATTTCTAAGACCTTGAATGCCGCCTCTAATCTAAATGCATTTTGACAGTTTTTCACCTCTAGAGGGCATTAGTTCACGTGTTACATATAGATAACATTGAGCTCATGCACATGAATTTACCATGGAAACAGCTCTGATTGGCTAAACAGCAAGTCTGTCAAAAGAACTGAAATAAGGGGGCAGTCTGCTGAGGCTTAGATACAAGGTAATTAAAGAGGTAAAATGTGTATAATTATAACTGTGTTGGTTATGCAAAACTGGGGAATTGGTAATTAAGGGATTATCTATGTTTTAAAACAACAAAAATTCTGGTGTTGACTGTCCCTTTAAGTGCATTGGAGCCCTTTGCAGTCAAGTAGCTGAAAACATGTAAAATAATATTTAGGCAATATTCATGTACTGTAAATATTTCACATTCCAATTTTCTTCACATAGGGGAATATTTTTCATGTTTTCATCTACTTGACAGCAAAGGGCTTTAATGCACTTTATATATATATATATATATATATATATATATATATATATATATATATATATATATACACACACACATGTATTTGTATGTATGTCTAGGTTGAAGCCCCTTTCCTGAGATCTTATATCTTTGAGCCCTTATAACATTTTTGTGCAATATTTTTTTCTTATTGTGTATTGAGTGTAAAAGTATTGTGTAATGTATTTTTCCTGTGTTTTGTGACACTTTTTTTGTTTTGCAAAACAGTTAACCACAGCTCTGAGGAACGCGCTAAATCGACGAGCCATAACTTCAATCGTGCTCAAGTGATCATGTTTACTTTCAATTTGTAATACAAACGCAATTTAACTTGTGCACAAACACGTGTATGAACACATAATATAGGATTAAAGTGGACTTTTTCCACTCAACACACTCATATTATGTAAGAATGCTTAAATGAGATAGTATGGATCCTGGATTGTGTGTATCGTTTGCAGACATTGGGGCATATGTATCAAGCTCCGTATGGAGCTTTATGCCCCGTGTTTCTGGCGAGCCTGCAGGCTCGCCAGAAACACCAGTTATGAAGCAGCGGTCACAAAGACCGCTGCTCCATAACCTGTCCGCCTGCTCTGAGCAGGTGGACAGACATCGCCAGAAATCAACCCGATCGATTACGATCGGGTTGATTGACACACCCCTGCTGGCGGCCCATTGAACGCGAGTCTGCAAGGGGCGGAGTTGCACCAGCAGCTCTTGTGAGCTGCTGGTGCAATGCTGAATACGGCGAGCGTATTGCTCGCCGTATTCAGCGATGTCTGTCGGACCTGATCCGCACTGTCGGATCAGGTCCGACAGACATTGATAACTAGGGGCCAGAATGTACAAATTTTTTTATTTATTTAATTTTTTCATTTTATTCAGCCCTGTGTTGAATTAATATATTATAGTACTACTAGTTCTAAAGTCCGTTCACACGGGCCATTTTTTGCAGGGTACAGCGGTCCCACCCCTTGCGCTCTCTCCCTCCCCCTCTCTTTTGCTCTCTCTCTCTCCTCTCTTTTGCGCTCTCTCCCCCCCTCTCTTTTGAGCTCTCTCTCTCCCCCCTCTCTTTTGCGCTCTCTCTCCCCCCTCTTTTGTGCTCTCTCTCTCCCCCTCTTTTGCGCTCTCTCTCTCCCCCTCTCTTTTGCTCTCTCTCCCCTCTCTTTTGAGCTCTCTCTCTCCACCTCTCTTTTGAGCTCTCTCTCTCCCCCTCTCTTTTGAGCTCTCTCTCTCCCCTCTCTTTTGCGCTCTCTCTCCCCCTCTTTTGCACTCTCTCTCTCCTCCCTCTTTTGCGCTCTCTCTCTCCTCCCTCTTTTGCGCTCTCTCTCTCTCCCCTCTTTTGCGCTCTCTCTCCCCCCTCTTTTGCGCTCTCTCTCCTCCCTCTTTTGCGCTCTCTCTCCCCCCTCTTTTGCGCTCTCTCTCCCCCTCTCTTTTGTGCTCTCTCTCACCCCTCTCTTTTACGCTCTCTCTCCCCCTGTCTTTTGTGCTCTCTCTCTCACCCCTCTCTTTTACGCTCTCTCTCTCACCCCTCTCTTTTGCGCTCTCTCTCCCCCTCTCTTTTGCGCTCTCTCTCTCCCCTCTCTCTCTCCCCCCTCTCTCTCTCTCCCCCCTCTCTCTCCCCCCCCCTCTCTCTCCCCCTCTCCCCCCTCTCTCTCCCCCCTCTCTCTCCCCTCTCTCTCCCCTCTATCTCTTTCCTCTTTCTCCCCTCTATCTCTCTCTATCCCCTCTATATATCTCTCTCCCCTCTCTCTCTCTCTCACTCTCTCTCTCTCTCCTCTCTCCCTCCCCTCTCTTTCTCCCTCCCCCTCCCCTCTCTCTCTCCCTCCCCCTCCCCCTCCCCTCTCTCACTCCCTCCCCTCCCCTCTCTCACTCCCCCTCCCCTCTCTCTCTCCCTCCCTCCCCCTCCCCTCTCTCACTCACTCCCCCTCCCCTCTCTCTCTCACTCCCCCTCCCCTCTCTCACTCCCTCCCCTTCCCCTCTCTCTCTCTCCCTCCCCCTCTCTCTCTCTCCCTCCCCTCTCTCTCTCTCTCCCCTCTCTCTCTCTCTCTCTCTCTCTCTCTCTCTCTCTCTCCCTCCCCCCCTCTTTCTCTCCCTCCCCCCCTCTTTCTCTCCCTCCCCCCTTTCTCTCCCCCCCTTTCTCTCCCCCTCCCCCCCTCTTTCTCTCCCCCTCCCTCCCTCTCTCTCTCTCCCCCTCTCTCTCTCCCCCCTCTCTCTCCCCCCCTCTCTCTCCCCCTCCCCCCTCTCTCTCTCCCTCCCTCCCCCTCTCTCTCCCCCTCCCTCTCTCTCTCCTCCCCCCTCTCTCTCTCCTCCCCCCTCTCTCTCTCCCCTCTCCCCCCTCTCTCTCTCTCCCCCCTCTCTCTTTTCCCTCCTCTCTTTTGATCTCTCTCTCCCCTATCTTTTGCTCTCCCTCCCCCTCTCTTTTGCTGTCTCTCTCCCTCTCTTTTGCTCCCTCTCTTGTTCTCTCTTTATCTCCCCTCTTGATCTCTCTCTCCCCTCTTGATCTCTCTCTCACCTTTCTTATCTTTTCCCTACCCCCTCTCTCCCCTCTTTTGAGCTGCTTTGAGCTCTCAGACTGCACAGCCTTTCACGGCCCGCCTGGCCCTGCCCCCTTCACGCTCGGCCATGCCCCTTCACGGCCCTCACGCTCGGCCACGCCCTCTTCATGTTCGGCCATGCCCCCGGCCATGCTCGGTCACGCCCACTTCTGCTCGCACTGCAGAGACTTAGGGACTGTAAGGCCAGGTGTGTTTGTCCTCGTGCTGTCTCTACTGCGCATGACAGCTTCGGACAAACACACTTGGCCTTTTATAGTATAGGACTAGTCCTAAAGCCCGTTCACACGGGCCATTTTTTGCAGGGTACAGTGGTCCCACCCCTTGCGCTTTCTACCTCCCCCTCTCTTTTGCTCTCTCTCTCTCTTCTCTCTTTTGCGCTTTCTCTCCCCCTCTCTTTTGAGCTCTCTCTCTCCCCCTCTCTTTTGCGCTCTCTCTCCCCCCTCTTTTGCGCTCTCTCTCCCCCTCTTTTGCGCTCTCTCTCTCCCCCTCTCTTTTGCTCTCTCTCCCCCTCTCTTTTGCGCTTTCTTTCCTTCTCTTTTGAGCTCTCTCTCTCCACCTCTCTTTCGAGCTCTCTCTCTCCCTCTCTCTTTTGAGCTCTCTCTCTCCCCCTCTCTTTTGCGCTCTCTCTCCACCCTCTTTTGAGCTCTCTCTCTCCCCCCTCTTTTGCGCTCTCTCTCCCCCCTCTCTCTCCCCCCCTCTCTCCCCCCTCCCCCTCTCTCTCCCACCTCCCCCCTCTCTCTCTCCCCCCTCTCTCTCTCCCCCCTCTCTTTTGATCTCTCTCTCCCCTTTCTTTCGCTCTCCCTCCCCTTCTCTTTTGCTGTCTCTCTCCCTCTCCTTTGCTCCCTCTCTTGTGCTCTCTTTATCTCCCCTCTTGATCTCTCTCTCCCCTCTTGATCGCTCTCTCACCTTTCTTATCTTTTCCCTACCCCCTCTCTCCCCTCTTTTGAGCTGCTTTGAGAGCTCTCAGAGACTCAGTCTGCACGGCCTTTCACGGGCCTGCCTGACCCCGCCCCTCCACGCTCGACCACGCCCCCTTCACAGCCCTCCACGCTCGGTACCCGCCCCCTTCACACTCGGCCACGCCCCTCGCCCACACTCGGCCACGCCCACTTCTGCTCGCTCTGCAGAGACTTAGGGACTGTAAGGCCAGGTGTGTTTGTCCTCGTGCTGTCTCTACTGCGCATGACAGCTTCGGACAAACACACTTGGCCTTTTATAGTATAGGATGATATGTATAGCTTTATGCATATCTGTTAACTTTCTTTGTTTTGTAGAAAAAACAATAAAAACTATTACATAAAAAAAAAAAAAATGATGCATGAACTGTATGAAACCAAATAGGTGTTAAAACCCCATTGAAAAAAAAAATGCATATTTGTAGTATTCTATAGTATAGTATTCTATGTAAACGGTAAAACTCAAATTTAATGTACACAGTAATTTTTGAAAAATGTAAATAAGCTATTTTTTCCTAAATGTTGAATTTTACTAGAAATGAGTCTCTTGAGGGATATGTGAACAGAGTTGGGGGGTGACCTTGCCTGATGTAACTTCATATCATAATTTGGTGAATATCTTAGTATGTTATATTCTTTGTGCTTATTGGATAGATTTTTTTCTTTTAATATGGTACTGCTGTGTACTACATCAATCGATTCAGTGTAAGTTATACATTACATGGTGATATTTCTTTGTATGCTTTGTGGCTTTCCTGTAATTCTCTTTTTACTTTATTTCTTTTCTTCCCTTTTTTCTTTTGAATATTACTATTGCATTGTTATTATGTATACCTATTGCACGATTTTGTGTGAATGTTTATTTGTTAATGTTTGTTAAAAATACATAAATAAGCTGTCAAAATGTGAACAATTCTAAAATTTCGATTTTGAAATCTTAAAGCATTGTCAGGTGAGCTGAACAGGGTCTTTGAGCATATATGAAGTTTCCATGCAATTGACATCGGAATTATTTTAGCATATTTCGCCTAGGTCTTGCTGTTTTGTCTCAATGAATGTAAGCTGACAAGTTTGTTTAAAAATAAACAAAAAAGTAAAAAAAATGTGGAAAAAAATATATGGTTGAATTCAAGGTAAATTAAAATGAAAACAGCATAATTTAATTTCTATGTGCTTCAAAAAAAATCCTCTATCAGTGTGAGCTGCTGTGTCACATTTGCTCTCCTTTTCTGCTTTCTAGTTTGCTTCATTACTATATATAGAGGTAAACTTGCAACTCAACCCCTTATTTTTAGATAAGTCCTTGAGACTTGCAGATGCAATTGATGCTGTGATATTTCTAAACAAGTTTAGATCATTGGGCCCTTAATGGATTAAATAAACTATAATTTTAAGTGTGAAATAGAATACCTTAAACTCAAAATAAAATTAACCAAATAACTACACAGATACAGAGAGCTGGAAATAAGACTGCACAGGTAATTTATTTAGGCACTATGGGGTCTATTTAACAAGGGCCAAATGGCCCCTGTTCCCCTTGTTTCCGTGCCAGCCTTCAGGCTCGCCGGAAGCAAGAGTTAAGAAGCAACAGTCTTAATACCGCAGCTCCTTAACTCATACGCCGCCTCTGAGGCGGCGTATAACAATCCGCCCGATCATGTACGATCAAACTGATTGACACCCCATGCTAGCCGCCGATTGGCTGCAAATCTGCAGGGAGCGGCATTGCACCAGCAGTTTACAAGAACTGCTGGTGCAATAATAAATGCTGACAGCGTATGCTGTCAGCATTTATCGATGTGTGGCGGACATGGTTCACTATAGCGGATCATGTCTGTCCGCACAATGATAAATGGACCCCTATAACTTAATTAACGTTAAACATCAAGGCAACATACTTGACCTTTTTGGACCACCACTAACCTAGGTGGAGCACTTGTAGGCCCGCAACTAAGGACCTCACTCCCCCCCGACCCCCCGCAATGGCTATCACTTCTCCATGCTCTCTGTCTGCTGCCTGGGCCAAGACCACATGCTAACCCTAGGCAGCAACACTACTCCAACTTTAAGGAACCCAGTCCAGTGTGTCATACAGAATGCTGTAACTAAGGGGGAGCTGCTATATTACCAATCCAGGGCTTACCAAACAACGTCAACTAACCCTGTCAGTGCTAAGATTCTAAAGCCACCAGAAGAAAGCTGTAATATTAATGCTGCCATCAATGGGTGGGAGGGAAGGAGAAGCTCCACAGGCGCCTAGAAGAGGAAAAATGGCCAGAAGCCTCGGGAGTCCTCTTTTTAACCTGCAAGTAAAGCACTCAGTTGCAAATCCTATCACACACACATATTCAAACCACATTCTAAGGCCCTTAATACTTAGGTCATTCCAGGCAAAATTCAGTCCTACACTTCCATAGTGTTAGTTTTTCTTTGATAATGATTATTTTTAATGTAGCAGTTGCTGCTTTAAGATCACATTTATTTCTTAAACCTGAAAGTTAAATGGTATACATGTATTTACTTTACTGAAACTATCTTTCTGGTAATGATTAACAGTAATGATGCTCTATTGAGTTCCTGATGCTAACAAAAATAATCTGTTCATCATTCTTTCTTTTTTGCCTTTGTAATTATGAAAAAACAGCAGGGGGGTCAATACAGAAATTAAACAAGAAAAAGTAAAACAAGAATGTGGGATATTGGGCCTACCAATTTGTTACAGAAATTTCAAAGACATACAACAACTTTGAAGGGAAAAAAAAAAAAGAGTAAAAAAAAAACAATAACAAAATATATAATGTAGCAGACTCAATAATCTAAAATATTTTAAGAAAACACTGGAACATTTTATTACAAAATCTTCTCCTTAAAAATAGAATTGGAAACATTTTTCTAGAGTCACTTATTGTAAAAGTAGATATGCACCAAATAAAAAAATTGGAAGCAGGAAGAAGAGATATTACTAATTTGTTGAATAAGAAATCAAATGAAAATACAGGTGGCCCTCGTTTTACAACGGTTCAATTTACACCGTTTCAGAATAACAACCTTTTTTTCCAGTCATGTGACTGCTATTGAAAAGCATTGAGAAGCAGTGCATTTACTAAAATAGCCAGTAGGCGGAGCTGTCTGCTTGTGTTGCAGCAAACAAAGCAAGCTGAGATTAATCAGTTTAACCAGACCTGAGCTATCGAGCAGATTTCAAAGGAACAAGATCTTCCTGTCTATAAATCAGTCCAGATTGGAATGCATAGAAAGAACTGTTTTCAGAAAAATGCAAGTGAAGTCTGTGTTGTGTGATTATTTTATTAGGTTTATAATGCTGTTTAGCAAATGTTTTTGTTCATTTAACTTAGTTTAATTATATATCCTGTGTTGTGTAATTATTTTATTAGGTTTATATTGCTCTAGCATTTAAGGTCTTCATTTCCAAGTTTTAAAAAACATAATTTATGCTTACCTGATAAATTTATTTCTCTTGTGGTGTATCCAGTCCACGGATCATCCATTACTTGTGGGATATTCTCCTTCCCAACAGGAAGTTGCAAGAGGATCACCCACAGCAGAGCTGCTATATAGCTCCTCCCCTAACTGCCATATCCAGTCATTCGACCGAAGACAAGCAGAGAAAGTAGAAACCATAGGGTGCAGTGGTGACTGAAGTTTAAAATTAAAAAATACCTGCCTTAAAATGACAGGGCGGGCCGTGGACTGGATACACCACAAGAGAAATAAATTTATCAGGTAAGCATAAATTATGTTTTCTCTTGTAAGGTGTATCCAGTCCACGGATCATCCATTACTTGTGGGATACCAATACCAAAGCTAAAGTACACGGATGAAGGGAGGGACAAGGCAGGTACTTAAACAGAAGGTACCACTGCCTGTGAAACCTTTCTCCCAAAAATAGCCTCCGAAGAAGCAAAAGTATCAAATTTATAGAATTTTAAAAAGGTATGAAGCGAAGACCAAGTCGCCGCCTTGCAAATCTGTTCAACAGAAGCCTCATTTTTAAAGGCCCAAGTGGAAGCCACAGCTCTAGTAGAATGAGCTGTAATCCTTTCAGGAGTCTCATAAGCTAAGCGAATTATGCTTCTTAGCCAAAACGAAAGAGAGGTTGCCGAAGCCTTTTGACCTCTCCTCTGTCCAGAGTAGACAACAAACAAAGCAGATGTTTGACGAAAATCTTTAGTAGCTTGTAAATAATACTTTAAAGCATGAACCACATCAAGATTGTGTAATAGACGGTCCTTCTTTGAAGAAGGATTAGGACACAATGATGGAACAACAATCTCCTGATTGATATTCTTATTAGATACCACCTTAGGTAAAAACCCAGGTTTGGTACGCAGAACTACCTTATCTGCATGGAAGATCAGATAAGGGGAATCACATTGTAAGGCAGATAACTCGGAAACTCTACGAGCCGAGGAAATAGCTACCAAAAATAGAACTTTCCAAGATAAAAGTTTGATATGTATGGAATGAAGAGGTTCAAACGGAACCCCTTGAAGAACTTTAAGAACCAAATTTAAGCTCCAAGGCGGAGCAACAGATTTAAACACAGGCTTGATTCGAACTAAAGCCTGACAAAATGCCTGAACGTCTGGCACATCCGCCAGACGCTTGTGCAAAAGAATAGACAGAGCAGAAAGCTGTCCCTTTAAGGAACTAGCTGACAATCCTTTTTCCAATCCTTTTTGGAGAAAAGATAATATCCTGGGAATCCTGACCTTACTCCATGAGTAGCCCTTGGATTCACACCAATAAAGATATTTACGCCATATCTTATGATAGATTTTCCTGGTGACAGGCTTTCGTGCCTGAATTAAGGTATCAATGACTGACTCGGAGAAGCCACGCTTTGATAAAATCAAGCATTCAATCTCCATGCAGTCAGTTTCAGAGAAATTAGATTTGGATGGTTGAAAAGACCTTGAAGGAGAAGGTCCTGTCTCAGCGGCAGAGTCCATGGTGGAAAGGATGACATGTCCACCAGATCTGCATACCAAGTCCTGCGTGGCCACGCAGGCGCTATCAAGATCACCGATGCTCTCTCCTGCTTGATTTTGGCAATCAGACGAGGGAGCAGAGGAAACGGTGGAAACACATAAGCCAGGTTGAAGGACCAAGGCGCTGCTAGAGCATCTGTCAGCATTGCCTTGGGGTCCCTGGACCTGGATCCATAACAAGGAAGTTTGGCGTTCTGGCGAGACGCCATGAGATCCAGTTCTGGTGTGCACCAACGATGAATCAATTGTTCAAACACCTCCGGATGGAGTTCCCACTTCCCCAGATGAAAAGTCTGTTGACTTAGAAAATCTGCCTCCCAGTTCTCTACACCTGGGATATGGATAGCTGATAGGTGGCAAGAGTGAATCTCTGCCCAGCGAATTATTTTTGAGACTTCTAACATCGCTAGGGAACTCCTTGTTCCCCCTTGATGGTTGATGTAAGCCACAGTCGTGATGTTGTCCGACTGAAATCTGATAAACCTCATGGTCGCTAGCTGAGGCCAAGCCTGAAGAGCATTGAATATCGCTCTTAGTTCTAGAATGTTTATTGGAAGGAGTGTCTCCTCCTGAGTCCACGATCCCTGAGCCTTCAGGGAGTTCCAGACTGCCCCCCAGCCTAGAAGGCTGGCATCTGTCATTACAATTGTCCAATCTGGCCTGCGAAAGGTCATTCCCTTGGACAGATGGACCCGAGATAGCCACCAGAGAAGAGAATCCCTGGTCTCTTGATCCAGATTTAGTAGAGGGGACAAATCTGTGTAATCCCCATTCCACTGACTGAGCATGCATAGTTGCAGCGGTCTGAGATGTAGGCGTGCAAACGGCACTATGTCCATTGCCGCTACCATTAAGCCGATTGCTTCCATACACTGCGCCACCGAAGGGTGAGAAGTGGAATAAATAACACGGCAGGAATTTAGAAGTTTTGATAACCTGGACTCTGTCAGGTAAATCCTCATTTCTACAGAATCTATTAGAGTTCCCAGAAAGGAAACTCTTGTGAGAGGAGATAGAGAACACTTTTCTTCGTTCACCTTCCACCTATGCGACCTCAGAAATGCCAGAACTATGTCCGTATGAGACTTGGCAATTTGGAAATTTGACGCCTGTATCAGAATGTTGTCTAAATAAGGGGCCACTGGTTAGGTCTCCAGACCGACTTGGACTGGGCAAAAGTTCCCTCTTGTTTTGCATTAGAGGAAGTTGATGCCGCACTCGCCTTGAAGTGTCGGAAGGCACGAAAATTAGTCTGTTTGGCCCTTTTGGACCTATCCTGAGGAAGGGCATGGCCTTTTCCTCCAGTGATATCAGAAATGATCTCCTTCAAACCAGGCCCGAATAGGGTTTGCCCCTTGAAGGGAATGTTAAGCAGCTTAGACTTTGAAGTAACGTCAGCTGACCATGATTTAAGCCATAGCGCCCTGCGCGCTTGAATAGCAAAACCAGAATTTTTAGCCGTTAGATTAGTCAAATGAACAATGGCATTAGAAACAAAAGAATTGCCTAGCTTAAGTGCTCTAAGCTTGTCAAGTACGTCATCCAGTGGGGTCTCTACCTGTAAAGCCTCTTCCAGAGACTCAAACCAGAAAGCTGTGGCAGCAGTGACTGGGGCAATGCATGCAAGGGGCTGTAGAATAAAACCTTGCTGAATAAACATTTTCTTAAGGTAACCCTCTAACTTTTTATCCATTGGATCTGAGAAAGCACAACTGTCCTCGACAGGGATAGTAGTACGCTTAGCTAGGGTAGAAACTGCTCCCTCCACCTTAGGAACTGTTCTGCCATAAGTCCCGTGTGGTGGCATCTATTGGAAACATTTTCTTAAAAATAGGAGGGGGAGAGAACGGCACACCTGGTCTATCCCATTCCCTAGTAATAATTTCTGTAAACCTTTTAGGTATTGGAAAAACATCAGTGCACACCGGCACTGCATAGTATTTGTCCAATCTACATAATTTTTCTGGCACTGCAATTGTATCACAGTCATTCAGAGCAGCTAAAACCTCCCTGGTAAACACGCGGAGGTGTTCAAGCTTAAATTTAAATGTAGACATATCAGAATCAGGTTGAATCTTTTTCCCTGAGTCAGAACCATCACCCACAGAAAGAAGCTCTCCTTCCTCAGCTTCTGTATATTGTGAGGGAGTATCACACATAGCTCTTAAAGCGTCAGTATGCTCTGTATTTCTTCTAACTCCAGAGCTGTCTCGCTTTCCTCTAAACCCAGGTAGTCTGGATAATACCGCTGACAGGGTATTATCCATGACCGCCGCCATGTCTTGTAAAGTAAACGTTAGGGGCGCACTAGATGTACTTGGCGCCATTAGAGCGTGAGTCCCTCGAGCGGGAGTCAAAGGGTCTGACACGTGGGGCGAGTTAGTCGGCATAACTTCCCCCTCATCAGATTCCTCTGGTGATAAATTTTTTAAAGACAGAATATGATCTTTATTACTTAAAGTGAAATCAGTACATTTGGTACACATTCTAAGAGGGGGTTCCACCATGGCTTCTAAACATAAAGAACAAGGAGTTTCCTCTATGTCAGACATGTTTAAATAGACTAGCAATGAGACCAGCAAGCTTGGAAAACACTATAAATCAAGTTAACAAGCAAAAAATAAAAACGGTACTGTGCCTTTAAGAGAAACAAATTTTGTCAGAATTTGAAAAACAGTGAAAAAAAGCAGTACATCAAACAAAATTTTTACAGTGTGTATAATAAGCTAACAGAGCATTGCACCCACTTGCAAATGGATGATTAACCCCTTAGTTCAAAAAACGGATAAAAAAAACGATATATAGACATTTTTTAACAGTCACAACAAACTGCCACAGCCCTGCTGTGGGCCTACCTTCCCAAACAAATGACTTTGGAAAGCCTAAGAGCCCTTTAGAGATGTCCTATAGCATTCAGGGGACTCCTGGAGGAAGCTGGATGTCTCAGTCTGTAAAAGTTACTGCGCAATAAAGCGCTAAATTAGGCCCCTCCCACTCATAGTAACACAGTGGAAAGCCTCAGGAAACTGTTTCTGGCATTTAAGCCAGCCATGTGGAAAAAAACTAGGCCCCAATAAAGTTTTATCACCAAAGTATATATAAAAACGTTTAAACATGCCAGCAAACGTTTTATATTGTAAATCTATAAGAGTATTACCTCAGAAAGTAAGCATGATACCAGTCGCTATTAAATCACTGTATTCAGGCTTACCTTACATAAATCTGGTATCAGTAGCATTTTCTAGCATTCACATCTTCTAGAAAAAAAATTAACTGCACATACCTCATAGCAGGATAACCTGCACGCCGTTCCCCCACTGAAGTTACCTCTCTCTTCAGTTATGTGTGAGAACAGCAATGGATCTTAGTTACAACCTGCTAAGATCATAGAAATCACAGGCAGATTCTTCTTCTATTTTCTGCCTGGGACAAAATAGTACAACTCTGGTACCATTTAAAAATAACAAACTTTTGATTGAAGAAAAAAAACAACTACGTTTCACCACTTCTCTCTTACTACCTCCATGCTTGTCGAGAGTTGCAAGAGAATGACTGGATATGGCAGTTAGGGGAGGAGCTATATAGCAGCTCTGCTGTGGGTGATCCTCTTGCAACTTCCTGTTGGGAAGGAGAATATCCCACAAGTAATGGATGATCCTTGGACTGGATACACCTTACAAGAGAAATAATGTATTAGGTGTTACTTATGACAATTTTCAGAGGGGCCTGGAACCTATCTCCCTCACTTCCTATTGACTTACATTATAAACTGGGTTTCAATTTACAACGGTTTCGATTTACAACCATTCCTTCTGGAACCTAACCCCGGCGTAAACTGAGGGCTACCTGTATTTAAACTAGGGAAAGAAAATATTGTTTGCCCGAACTATTTCAAATACTAATAGTGAATAATTTGTATGTGCTTCTGTTCTACACACTATGAGGCCCATTTATCAAGCTCCATATGCAGCTTGTAGGCCCGTGTTTCTGGCACGTCTTCAGACTCGCTAGAAACAGCAGTTATGAAGCAGCGGTCTAAAGACCGTTGCTCCATAACCCTGTCTGCCTGCTCTGAGCAGGCGGACAGGAATCGCCACAATTCAACCCTCCCTGCTGGCAGCCGATTGGCCGCAAGTCTGCAGGGGGCAGCGTTGCACCAGCAGCTCTTGTGAGCTGCTGGTGCAATGCTGTATACAGAGAGCACTGTCGGATCAGGTCCGCAAGACCTTTGATACATAGGCCTCATTGTCTATGTTATCACATGATCTTGTGCATGGGTAAATGGAAGAAATTATTAAACGGACATGCATCAAAACATAATATTGGTAAGGGTATTAAATCAAATGATACAGAGTAGAGCTCAAGAGAGGTACATTACAGAAGCATAAACCATCTAGAGATTAAAGGGCCACTAAACCCAAAATCTTTCTTTCATGATTCAGATAGAGAATAAAAATTTAAACAACATTACTTCTATTTTTTATTTTGCTTCATTTTTTAGATATCCTTAGTTGAAGAAAAAGCAATGCACATGGTTGAGCCAATCACACGAGGCTTCTATGTGCAGCTACCAATCAGCAGCTACTGAGCAAAGAATATCAAGAGAATAAAACAAATTAGATAATAGAAGTAAATTAGAAAGATGTTTAAAATTGCATTCTCTTTCTAAATCATGAAAGAAAAAATGTGGATTTCATGTCCCTTTAAGGCCTAGATTACAGGTGGAGCAGGGTGCTCTATCTTTTGCATGACCTCTTGCAAAGAATAACGTGCAATCTGGTATTAACAGCGGATATTTAAGCATCTTAATGTAACCAAAATATTTTTTGCGTTGCATTATACTATTAATGGATAGCGCAGGGAGCCATATTTACAGTCTAATTTTGCTCATATTACAAGTGGTGAGTTAAAGGGCCATAATACCCAAATGTTTAAACACTTGAAAGTGATGCAGCATAGCTGTAAAAAGCTGACTAGAAAATATCTCCTGAACATCTCTATGTAAAAAAGAAAGATATTTTACCTCAAAAGTTCCTCAGTAGCCACCTCCCATTGTAAATGATTTCTAAGCAGCATTTTAGTGTGTCTGTCCTAGGACATCTTAGGGGATGAGCCTCGTGAACTCTCATATTATTTCACCAATCAGGTAAAGGAAGCTTACTATGAAATCTCATGAGAGTTAAGTTAAATCTCATGAGATCACAGTAAGAGTTCATGACCTCAGCACTGCTGATGCTGATTGGCTGCTGTTCATTTCTTCATTTTATTTTATTTTTAACAGCAGCTGGGAGCAGGTGAAGTATAACTTTTTACACAGAACTAACTCTGCTGAGCTGAGGAGATTGTGAGGTAAAATATCTTCCTTTTTTACATAGAGATGCTCAGGTAATATTTTCCTGTCAGCTTTTTACAGTTATACTGCATCAGTTTCAAGTGATTTAGCATATGAGTATTATGTCCCTTTAAAGGGACAGTCTACACCAGAATTTTTATTGTTTAAAAAGATAGATAATCCCTTTATTACCCATTCCCCAGTTTTGCGTAACCAACACAGTTATATTAATTTATATTTTGCCTCTGTGATTACCTTGTATCTAATCCTCTGCAGATTGCCCCCTTATCTCAGTGCTTATGACAGACATGCAGTTTAGCCAATCAGTGCAGACTCCTAAATAACTCCACGGGAGTGAGCACAATGTTATCTATATAACACACATGAACTAGTACTGTCTAACTGTGAAAAACTTCCACAATGCTCTGAGCTAAGAGGCGGTTTTCAACGGTTTAGAAATAAGTTTGAGTCTACCTAGGTTTAGCTTTTCAAAAATACCATCAAGGGAACAAATCAAATTTAATGATAAATATCAATTTGAAAGTTGTTTAAAATGTCATGCCCTATCTGAATCCTGAAAGTTTCATTTTGACTAGACTGTCCCAATGGAGCCCATTTATCAAGCTCCGAATGGAGCTTGTGGGCCAGTGTTTCTGGCTTGTCTGAAGACTCGCCAGAAACAGCAGTTATTAAGCAGCGGTCACAAAGACCGCTGCTTAATAACCCTGTCTGCCTGCTCTGAGCAGGCGGACAGGAATCGCCGGAATTTAACCTGATCGAGTACGATCGGGTTGATTGACACCCCCTGCTGGCAGCCGATTGGCTGTGAGTCTGAAGGGGGCGGCGTTGCACCAGCAGCTCTTGTGAACTGCTGGTGCAATGCTGAATACGGAGAGCGTATTGCTCTCCACATTCAGCGAGGTCTTGCGGGAACTGATCCGCACTGTCGGATCAGGTCCGCAAGATCTTTGATAAATAGGCCCCTTTAAGTGATGTGTTTGAGCTCAATCTAAAATACCACTGTAAAATGTAGCTCTTATTAAGAACTAAGGTAAACAATTTTTATTAATGGTATAGTACAGAATTACATGGATGTTAATGGACAATAGCGCTAATAAGTTTGTGCTTCACTTGCCATTTAGGCCCAAGTCTATTGAAGAGATTTTGGTGACTTCCAGAGGTAATAGAGAGTTAAAGCTAACGCATAGGCCTAGATTTAATAAAACTCATGGCTCTGGCAATATTGGCCTAGATTCAATAAAACCTGTTTGTTAAACTAATATTTTGTGGAGAAATGTGCTGTTACATAGCAATTAAAAACTGCAGTATTCATAAAGATGTGTACTCTCGCCTCATCACTGCCATGAGTTGTAATTTAAAGGGACATTAAACCAAAAGATATATATATATATTTCATGATTCAGGCAGAGCATACAATTTTAAACAACCTTCCAATGTATTGCTATCTAATTTGCTTCATTCTCTTGGTATCCAATGTTGAAGGAGCAGGAATGTATTACTGGGAGCTAGTTTAATGCATTGCGTGAGCCAATACCATTAAGAATATGGGGGATATTTATCAAAGGTCTGGCGGACCTGATCCAACAGTGCGGATCAGGTCCGCCAGACCTCGCTGAATGCGGAGAGCAATATGCTCTCCGTATTCAGCATTGCACCAGCAGCTCTTGTGAGCTGCTGGTGCAACGCCGCCCCCTGCAGATTCGCGTCCAGCAGGGAGGTGTCACTCAACCCAGGGTTTTGGAGCAGCAGTCTTTAGACCGCTGCCTCATAACTGCTGTTTCTGGCGAGCCTGCAGGCTCGCCAGAAACACGGGCCCTCAAGCTCCATTTGGAGCTTCATAAATGGGCCCCTATATGTGCAGCAATCAATCAGCAGCTCCTGAGCCTACCTAGATAAAAAATTGTTTAAAATGGTATGCTCTATCTGAATCATGAAAGACATTTTTTGGGTTTTATGTACCTTTTAAAGGGACAGTATAGTCAAAATTAAACTTTTAGGATTCAGATAGAACATGTCATTTTAAACAACTTTCCAATTTACATCTGTTATCAATTTTGTTTTGTTCTCTTGGTGTCCTTTATTGAAGAGTAAAACTAGGTAGACTCATAAGAGCTCAGGAGTGTGCATGTGTCCTTAGTACTCTATAGCAGCAGTGTTTTGCAACATTATTTGTAGCTTTGTTATACAATGTTGCAAACCACTGCTTCCATAGAGTACTAAAGGCACGTGCACACTCCTGAGCTCTCATGAGCCTACCTAATTTTACTCCTCAATAAAAAATACAAAGAGAACAAAAAAATTGATAACAGAAGTAAATTGGAAAGTTGTTTATTATTGTGTAGAGAGTGGTGTACACAACACGCACACCATGCCCTTTAGGGGGCGCCTCCTAATCTATACCAAAAACTAGTGGCAAAGTAGTTAAAATGATATATAACAATAATAATGTGATGGATCAATACACTAGAACCATATATGTAAAAAAAAAAAAGCAGCAGATAGAATCAATGCAAAGTTGTATAGATGTTATATAACAATAATAATCTAATGAATCAATATACTAAAACCATATTTGTATACAAACATAAACAATACAGCAGCAAATAAACTACAAGCAAATATACCTAAAAAATAATAAAACTTAAAAAAGAATATAAAAGTCCATATAAACCAGTGTATCAAGAAAAATCCAAACAAAGGGGTAGCTCTCTGTCAAAGGACGGTCATCCTGGTAATCACAATCTGGAGAAAGAGAAAAACAGAGGCGCCACCATCGCCTAGTACCACCAGAGCATGTATATTTCAATGCAGATAGAAGAAAGATAGTAGACTACTGGGCGACTGTAAGGTCCCAGCTTGCTGATATTGCCCCTGGAGGTGCTTTATATCCTGTAAGTATAATCTTATGGTTATACCCTCCTTCTGCTTAAAGGTTATTGGGCCATGTTGGTTTGCCTTTTTGTCCACTTAGGCATCTTACCATAGGCTCTTCCAAGGAACACTGATTGGATCCCCGCTGAGGGTTTACAATGAGCTGAACAACTGCGAAGTTCCAGTCTGCCCCACTAGCACCACTGGGTGCTCTATGTTTGTGAGTATCTTCTTCTATCTGCATTCAAATATACATGCTCTGGTGGTACTAGGCCATGGTGGAGACTCTGTTTTTCTCTTTTTCCAGTTGTTTAAAATTGCATGCTCTGTCTGATTCATTAAAGTTTAATTTTGACTTTACTGTCCTTTTAATGATAAACAACAGGTCATAGTTACCTAATATATACACAAAGGCAGCATTTTATGTGTCATGTGCAGCACAAAATGTTATGTACAGGGGCGAAACTACAGGGGGTGCAGAGGTCGCAGGTGCGACTGGGCCCCTGAGGGTGGGGGCCCAGCTTAAAAAAAATAAAATAAAAAAAAATATATATATATATTTATTATTATTTTTTTTAATAAAAAACATTAACCTACCACTGCATGCACTGATATCATGTGAGTGTGACATGACTACAGGGGTTAGTGTTTCTGTTTTACCCATTGGTGTTTATATGTGTGTGTAGGGTGTGTGTGTGTGTATGTATGTGACTGTGTGTGTATTTATGCATGTATGTGTGTGTGTGTGTATTTATGCATGTATGTATGTGTGTTTATGTATGTTTGTGGAACCAGCAAATTACAGACCTTGTTACTACAGCATGGGGGGGCAGGGGGTAAACAGTGTCACTCTAAAGTACCACTATATACAGTACAGGAGGCTGGACCATGTCACAGACTACTGTGGTCACTTTATAAAGTACTGGGGCGGGTAGGGTCAGGCCAGCCATCTCACCGGCAGATTACAGACTGTGTCACTAACTTACTATATACAGTATTGGTGGGTTAAACAGTGTCACTATATACAGTTATAGGGGGTCAGACCATCTCACAGACTGTGGGCACAGGGTACCTCCTTTTGCAGACATGTAATCTGATTCACATTTTTTTTCTGTGTTAAATGTAAAAAAAAAATAATGTATTAAATTCACCTTTTTTTGGAGGGGGGAGGGGCGATGGGGGGCCCCTTCTTAGATTCTTGCACCTGGGTCCTGTGGTTTCTAGTTACGCCTCTGGTTATGTAACTTTGCAGAAATGTATAAGTAACATTTTTAAATATCCAAACACCTCACAGGAATTACAAATATTGTTCTGATGATCACATTTTAATTGTGTACACAGTGCACAGTTATGTTTTTAACTTTTTGTTAAACCAGGATATAATGTCAACAGAGTATGCATGAAAACGTAAATATGCTAAAAAAATACATACAAACTGCCAAGACATCCAAAAAGAGGCCAAAGGGAAATGATCAAGCTGAACTTTATACATCATAAACTCATGTAAAAATCTGTGGAAAGTGTTTTCTGATGAACTAGAATATTTTCAGTGAGGGTAAAAAAACACATGCAGAAAATGCAAATTCTGATATAGGGGCCGATTTATGAAAGTGCAGACAGACATCATCTGCTGTAGCAATCATGTCCGCCGCATATTGATAAATGCCGACAGCATACGTTGTCGGGATTTATCATTGCACAAGCAGTTCAGGTGAACTGCTTGTGCAATGCCACCCCCTGCAGATTCACGGCCTCCGATAGCAGGGGGATGTCAATCCACCCGATCGTATGCGATGCGGCGGATTGCTGTCCACACCTCAGAGGCGGCGGACAAGTTAATAATCAGCAGTCTTAAGACCGCTGCTTCTTAACTCCTGTTTCCGGAGAGCCTTAAGGCTCGAGCGGAAACAGCTGCGTCAAGCTCCATTTGGAGCTTGAGGAATCTGCACCATAGGGGCATATTTTTCAAGACCACGGCTCCTTAACTTGTCCGGCTGCTCTGAGGACGCGGACAGAAATCAACACGAACGAATGCGGTCGGGTTGATTGACATCCCCTGCTAGCGGCCGCGAATCTGCAGGGGGCGGTATTGCACCAGCAGTTCACAAGAACTTCTGGTGCAATGATAAATGCAGACAGCGTATGCTGTCGGCATTTATCGATGTGCAGCGGACATGATACGCTACTCCGTATTATGGGGCCTATTTATCAAGCCGTCATCCGCAAATACGCTGGAATTCCGCTGCGTAAATGTGGCAAGCCCGATTCCCCTTATTTATCAAACCCTACAGACCGGCAAAAGTAGAATTTTGTGACGTAACATACGATCCGCCGGTCAAAGTCCGACACAGATCGATGCTTTCATCATTACAGATGTTCCGAATGCAAATTCGGCACTATCTGACTACTTTTGCTAGTTAACAAATTTCTACCCGGTATGCTCTGCACTATTCCGGCCCAGCGTACCTGGTATTCAATCCGCCGCCCTGGAGGCGGCGGATGCCATAGGAATCAATGGGAGTCTGAAAGCAGCGAAAGCTCATGTTCGCTGCTGCCCGATATCCCATTGATTCCTATGGTAGAATGAAAGTTTTGTTTACACCTAACACCCTAACATATACCCCAAGTCTAAACACCCCTAATCTGCCGCCCCCTACACCGCCGCCACCTACATTATACTTGTTAACCCCTAATCTGCCGCCCGACACCGCCACCTACATTATACTTTTTAACCCCTAATCTGCCCCCCCAACACAGCTGCCTCCTACATTATGTTATTAACCCCTAATCTGCCCCCCCTACACCGCCGCCACCTACATTATGTTATTAACCACTAATCTGCCCCCCTACACTGCCGCCACCTACATTATGTTATTAACCCCTAATCTGCTGTCCCCAATGTCGCTGCCACTATATTAAATTTATTAACCCCTAAACCTAAGTCTAACCCTAACACCCCCTAACTTAAATCTAATTTAAATAAATATAAATAAAATTACTATCATTAACGACATTATTCCTATTTAAAACTAAATACTTAACTATAAAATAAACCCTAAGATAGCTACAATATAACTAATAGTTACATTGTTACATAGCTAAGGGTTTATTTTTATTTTACAGGAAAGTTTGAATTTATTTTAACTAGGTAGAATAGTTATTAAATAGTTATTAACTATTTAATAACTACCTAGCTAAAATAAATACAAAAGTACCTGTAAAATAAAACCTAACCTAAGTTACAATAACACCTAACTCTACACTACAATTAAATACAATTAAATAAATTACATACAATTAACTAGATTATATACAATTATCTAAAGTACAAAAAAATAAAAAAAACCTAGCCTAAACTAAACTTCCAATAGCCCTTAAAAGGGCCTTTTGCAGGGCATTGCCCCAAAGTAATCAGCTCTTTTACCTGTAAAATAAAATACAAACAACCCCCCAACAGTAAAACCCACCACCCACACAAACAACCCCCCCAAAAAAATACTAACTAAAAAAACCTAGACTCCCCATTGCCCTGAAAATGGCATTTGGATGGGCATTGCCCTTAAAAGGGCAGTTAGCTCTTTTGCGGCCCAAAGTCCCTAACCTAAAAATAAAACCCATCCAATACATCCTTAAAAAAACCTAACACTAACCCCCTGAAGATCGACTTACCGGGAGACGTCTTCATCCAAGTCAGGCGAAGTGGTCCTCCAGACGGGCAGAAGTCTTCATCCAAGCGGGCAGAAGTGGTCCTCCGGACATCAGAAGTCTTCATCCAGACGGCATCTTCTATCTTCATCCATCCGGCGCGGAGCGGGTCCATCTTCAAGACATCCGATGCGGAGCCACCTCTTCGACCGACAACTACCCGACGAATGAAGGTTCCTTTAAGTGATGTCATCCAAGATGGCGTCCCTTAGATTCTGATTGGCTGATAGAATTCTATCAGCCAATCGGAATTAAGGTAGAAAATATCCTATTGGCTTTTGAACTTCAATACTATTGGCTGATTGGAACAGCCAATAGGATTGAGCTTGCATTCTATTTTTAGGTTAGGGACTTTGGGCCGCAAAAGAGCTAACTGCCCATCCAAATGCCCTTTTCAGGGCAATGGGGAGCTTAGGTTTTTTTAGTTAGTATTTTTTTTGGGGGGTTGGTTGTGTGGGTGGTAGGTTTTACTGTTAGGGGTGTTGTTGTTTTTTTTTTTACAGGTAGAAGAGCTGATTACTTTGGGGCAATGCCCCGCAAAAGGCCCTATTGGTAGTTTAGTTTAGGCTAGGTTTTTTTTATTTTGGGGGGCTTTTTTTTATTTTGATAGGGCTATTAGATTAGGTGTAATTAGTTTAAATTTCTGTAATTTTTTTATTATTTTCTGTAATTTAGTGTTTGTTTGTTTGTTTTTTTGTACTTTAGATCATTTAATTTAGGTTATTGTATTTAATTTAGTTAATTGTATTTAATTTATGTAATTTATTTAATTGTATTTAATGTAGGTAATTTATTTAATTGTAGTGTAGTGTTAGGTGTTATTGTAACTTAGGTTAGGTTTTATTTTACAGGTACTTTTGTATTTATTTTAGCTAGGTAGTTATTAAATAGTTAATAACTATTTAATAACTATTCTACCTAGTTAAAATAAATACAAACTTGTAAACTAAAAATAAACCCTAAGCTAGCTACAATTTAACTGTTAGTTATATTGTAGCTATCTTAGGGTTTATTTTATAGGTAAGTATTTAGTTTTAAATAGGAATAATGTAGTTAATGAGAGTAATTTTATTTATATTTATTTAAATTAGATTTAAGTTAAGGGGTGTTAGGGTTAGACTTAAGTTTAGAGGTTAATAAATGTAATATAGTGGCAGCGACGTTGGGGACGGCAGATTAGGGGTTAATAACATAATGTAGGTGGCTGCGGTGTAGGGGGGCAGATTAGGGGTTAATAACATAATGTAAGTGGCGGCGGTGTAGGGGGGCAGACTAGGAGTTAATAACATAATGTAGGTGGCGGCGGTGTTGGGGGGGCAGATTAGGGGTTAATAAGTATAATGTAGGTGGCGGCGGTGTAGGGGCAGCAGATTAGGGGTTAATAAGTATAATGTCGGTGGCGGTGGGCTCCAGGAGCGGCGGTTTAGGGGTTAATAACTTTATTTAGTTGCAGCAGGGTCTGTGAGCAGCGGGATAGGGGTAAAACAGTTTAGTATAGTGGCAGTGTTTAATGACAGTATACCAATAAAGCTGGGAAAAAGCCGAAGAGCAGCGAGATCGATGACTGTTAGTTAACAACAGTCCGCTGCTCATCGCCCCGTACTTGGTGTGCGTCTTTTTGACAGCTTTTTTGGTAACTTTGGAGAACGTATTCAGGTCCGCGGCAGCAAAGTTAGACGATCTAAGGTGAGCGTATTGGTGCCGTCGAATGCAAGTAAGTTGACAGGTTGATAAATAGTGGCCACAGTCTTCTCGCACATTGATAAAGATACCCCATTGCCTTGAATTTGCACATGGCTCTTCAAATAAACTGGAACAGATGCCATTATTGACTAACTGACAGGGGGAGGAGAAAACAGAAAAAAAGCGCATATTTTTTTTTCATGCATTTGTATTTAGAAAGATATGGAACAGATGGCGATAATCATGAGTAAGAACTTGATTTTGACCTTGATTAAAAAAGTAAATGCTTTAATTGAGACAAAAAACTGAGAGCAGAGATCTAAAAAATATATTTAGTGTTTCACCAATTATGTGAAAATGATATATCTAATGTAATAAATGTCATTGCAGTTAACAGTGCATATAATATATGAAAAGGAGCGTGCATTTTCAAACAAGCTATATATTCACACATCTCAATAGGATGATAATACCTTTAAGAAGATGATCTGCAGATTAAGGTGACTCAGCTAAGCAGCTTTATGCATTCTCTCTATAATTAGACGGCTGTTGTTTTGAGATTTTATGAAAAAGGTTTCTCATTAGTGAGCTGCAGAGGAAGTTCAAATTCTGTGGCATTTCAAAAGCAATTAAGTTTGGATAACCCTGATCTGACTTACTGGAACTTTGATGGTACCTTTCTTCACTGCAGACTGCATTGCATCATGCTTAATCTCCCTCCTCTAAATGTTTCTAGTTTGAAGAAATACTGCTTCCTAAGTCTACTGTAGGGTCGATCACAAGCTGGTATCAACTATAATTGTTAGCCTGCCTTTGGCCATGACAGACACTTCTGTTTTCCATTGTTCTTCTGACCTGAAAATACATTGTCAGGTCACCAAAAAAGGCCCTATACATAACATAGTATGATACTGTTCAAGTTGATCACAATCTATTTTCTCAATACTTATCAACAGATATTATATCTTCATTAATTTTCACTTATTAAATTTGACAGCTAAAGGTACATGATAAAATGCCGAATTGGCCTTTTCATCATATTTGCAAGTATTCCAAGATGTTTTAGAATGAATACACAATTAAGGGCCAGATTACAAGTGGAGCGCTATACATCGCTTTCATGAAAGCAACATTTGCGCTCCACTATGTAATACCAGCGCACACTAATGTGCGCTGGTATTACAAGTTTACAGCAATGCGAACGCGAGCTCCCACCAACTTAAATCCCAAAATACTGCCTAATGCAGTAATTTTATTAAAAAATAAAGATGCTGCCATCTTTATTTTTTTAATAAACAACACTAGACAGCATTTTGGGGCCCTTTGGGGCATATTTATTGCATTAACCAGTCCAGAATGTCGAACACTTGAAAAAAATAAAAGAGCTTTTAGCATGAAGTATATTATACTTCATAAATGAAAGTCCCCTTTATTTGTTCCAATAGTAAATCCTAGCATTTCATAAACGCTAGGATTGACTTTTACTTTACAGGGAGTGCAGAATTATTAGGCAAATGAGTATTTTGACCACATCATCCTCTTTATGCATGTTGTCTTACTCCAAGCTGTATAGGCTCGAAAGCCTACTACCAATTAAGCATATTAGGTGATGTGCATCTCTGTAATGAGAAGGGGTGTGGTCTAATGACATCAACACCCTATATCAGGTGTGCATAATTATTAGGCAACTTCCTTTCCTTTTGCAAAATGGGTCAAAAGAAGGACTTGACAGGCTCAGAAAAGTAAAAAATAGTGAGATATCTTGCAGAGGGATGCAGCACTCTTAAAATTGCAAAGCTTCTGAAGCGTGATCATCGAACAATCAAGCGTTTCATTCAAAATAGTCAACAGGGTCGCAAGAAGCGTGTGGAAAAACCAAGGCGCAAAATAACTGCCCATGAACTGAGAAAAGTCAAGCGTGCAGCTGCCAAGATGCCACTTGCCACCAGTTTGGCCATATTTCAGAGCTGCAGCATCACTGGAGTGCCCAAAAGCACAATGTGTGCAATACTCAGAGACATGGCCAAGGTAAGAAAGGCTGAAAGACGACCACCACTGAACAAGACACACAAGCTGAAACGTCAAGACTGGGCCAAGAAATATCTCAAGACTGATTTTTCTAAGGTTTTATGGACTGATGAAATGAGAGTGAGTCTTGATGGGCCAGATGGATGGGCCCGTGGCTGGATTGGTAAAGGGCAGAGAGCTCCAGTCCGACTCAGACGCCAGCAAGGTGGAGGTGGAGTACTGGTTTGGGCTGGTATCATCAAAGATGAGCTTGTGGGGCCTTTTCGAGTTGAGGATGGAGTCAAGCTCAACTCCCAGTCCTACTGCCAGTTTCTGGAAGACACCTTCTTCAAGCAGTGGTACAGGAAGAAGTCTGCTTCCTTCAAGAAAAACATGATTTTCATGCAGGACAATGCTCCATCACACGCGTCCAAGTACTCCACAGCGTGGCTGGCAAGAAAGGGTATAAAAGAAGAAAATCTAATGACATGGCCTCCTTGTTCACCTGATCTGGACCCCATTGAAAACCTGTGGTCCATCATCAAGGAGGGAAAACAGTACACCTCTCTGAACAGTGTCTGGGAGGCTGTGGTTGCTGCTGCACGCAATGTTGATGGTGAACAGATCAAAACACTGACAGAATCCATGGATGGCAGGCTTTTGAGTGTCCTTGCAAAGAAAGGTGGCTATATTGATCACTGATTTGTTTTTGTTTTGTTTTTGAATGTCAGAAATGTATATTTGTGAATGTTGAGATGTTATATTGGTTTCACTGGTAAAAATAAATAATTGAAATGGGTATATATTTGTTTTTTGTTAAGTTGCCTAATAATTATGCACAGTAATAGTCACCTGCACACACAGATATCCCCCTAAAATAGCTATAACTAAAAACAAACTAAAAACTACTTCCAAAACTATTCAGCTTTGATATTAATGAGTTTTTTTTGGGTTCATTGAGAACATGGTTGTTGTTCAATAATAAAATTAATCCTCAAAAATACAACTTGCCTAATAATTCTGCACTCCCTGTAAAATGTATTTTACAACAAAAGGCCGCAAAATAAATAATGAATATATATTGCAATAGTGTTTCACTTGCAATAATGAAACATTGTATGTGTTGTTGAAATATCAAGTTTAATGGTCCTTTAATCTGATCCACTGGTCCTATTAAATCTACCTTATCAATGGCCACTGTCAGGCTATACTTGACCTGTGGCCTTTCTCAGCATGCAGACCATTCCTGACCATTATCAAATTACTTATTACTCATGCTTATCTTGGATTACCTATCAGCTCACAGTACCTTTACTTCAACACCTGTTATTTAAACCTAATTCCCAGGCTACTGTCTGGGCCAGATCTTTCCCAGACTTCAACCTCAGTTCCATCTTCAGATACTGACACCTACTCCTGTCTTATATACGTCTTCTTTTCCCTTTCATGTGTGAACTTAATTGTTTTCCAATCTTATATAAACAGTGTAATAAAATAATTTTTTACTGGGGCGTTAAATACTAAAATGTGTAAATATTACTACTATAATAAAAATGGAGAATAAAGGTGTTTTTATTATTCACAGCAACAACAGCGACACCATTCAGAAAACATTTTAGACTTAAGTGATACACTATAACAAAACTACATTAGAGGCTGCTGAAATAGTATAATTTATCGTTTAGCATCAATATCGAAAAATATAGATCCTGTAATTTTTTTTTTAAAATTGACAGCCAACACTATCTACCTTATTTATTATTATGGATGCCAGCCAAAGCACTTCCAAATGTTAAACCTAACAAATACGCCTATGAAACTTTGGACTGTTGGCATTTCCCTTTCTTTGTGTTATCTGTGTTACTATTTCTGTATGTGCACTTTTCATGTTTGCAATACAATTAGGAGGCTAAAATTCCAAAAACAAAGTTGATTTATTTGTTTTAGATATAGATTCTCTAAATTCTTTGCCTCTACAAGAGTGCAAACCATAGTTTTACAGGACATTGGAGTTAAAATTAAACTCTCATTATTCAAAGAGAGCATATAATTAAAACAAAAGAACTTTCCAATATACTATTATTAAATGTATCTGTCTTAGTATTCTTTTGCTGAAACTTAGGGGTTAATTATAATTTTGGGCTTGTTTTCAGGCAGATACCAATTACTGTAAATCAGATCAGTATTGTCAGTGTGCTTTTCCATTGATCACAATCATAAAGTGCATCTGAAGGCTGAAATATTTACATCTATCTATCTTCAAAATCATAATACAGAGCACCAGGTATACTATTATTGCTTACTTCTAAGTTACCTTTGGGGGCACCTAAAACATTTTGCACCAGGGCTCTCTGTTGAGTAGGCCTGCTATTGTATGTGTGTATTTAATCAATGTGAGTAATTTTTATTAGATTCAAAGTGTTTATTATTAATTTTAACTTTAATTGCATGAGCAGGTAGCATTTGTATCTGTGTAGTGATGTTGCTTCCTTATGTCAACCAATATAGCAGAGATTATTTCAGCGTGTTCTGGCAATGCACAAAACCAATGTTACATTCAAGAACTTTTAGGGATTCTGGGTAATAATGGTCCATTAAAGCGACATAATACTCATATGCTAAATCACTTGAAACTGATGCAGTATAACTGTAAAAAGCTGACAGGAAAATATCACCTGAGCATCTCAATGTAAAAAAGGAAGATATTTTACCTCACAATCTCCTCAGCTCACCAGAGTAAGTTCTGTGTAAAAAGTTATACTCAGCTGCTCCCAGCTGCAGGTAAAAAAAAAAAAAAAATTAAGAAATGAACAGCAGCCAATCAGCATCAGCAGTGCTGAGGTCATGAATTCTTACTGTGACTTAACTCTCATGAGATTTCATAGTAAGCTTCCTTTACCTGATTGGTGAAATAATATGAGAGTGCACGAGGCTCATCCCTTAAGCTGTCCTAGGACAGACACACTAATATGCTGCTTAGAAATCCTTTACAATGGGAGGTGGCTACTGAGGAACTTTTGAGGTAAAATATCTTTCTTTTTTACATAGAGATGGTCAGGTAATATTTTCTAATCAGCTTTTTACAGCTATGCTGCATCACTTTCAAGTGTTTAAACATTTGGGTATGATGGCCCTTTAAATGTGTTTTTAATGATTCATTATTTGGATTGTGATCAGAAAAACAGGACAGGCACGTGGCATGGGACCATTAATCACCAAAATAACAATGGAAAAAATGCTGCTAATAAACAATGAAAATGAATGATTGTGTTTGAGTCAATGTCAAAAGCAACTTTTGGCAGCTGTTAGCATATTGCCAATTATCAAACAACAGATTGTGATCATGATATGTATAGACAGTGAAATTGAAATATACAATTCACCAACTTCACTCTGTTGACTCTATTGAGTGTATCTGTTGCTAGCTAGAACACTATATTCTCTTAAGTGTCCCCAATGTGCCTAAAAAAAGGAGTAATAATAGTGAAATACAGTTATGACCACATTACACTAAATTGATTTTTCTCGCAGATTGAGATGAGTCATTCAGTTTTTAATAAAAAAACACAAAAAAACAGAACAGCTCATATTTTCCAAGAGCAAACTCAAAATCTCTAAAAAGCTATATTACACTGCCATTTATATATACAGTTGCAAGAAAAAGTATGTGAACCCTTTGGAATGATATGGATTTCTGCACAAATTGGTCATAAAATGTGATCTGATCATCATCTAAGTCACAACTATAGACAATCACAGTCTGCTTAAACTAATAACACACAAAGAATGAAATGTTGCCATGTTTTTATTGAACACACCATGTAAACATTCACAGTGCAGGTGGAAAAAGTATGTGAACCCCTAGACTAATGACATCTCCAAGAGCTAATTGGAGTGAGATGTCAGCCAACTGGAGTCCAATCAATGAGATGAGATTGGAGGAATTGGTTACAGCTGCCCTGCCCTATAAAAACACACACCAGTTCTGGGTTTGCTTTTCACAAGATCTCCAAAAGAGCTCTAAGAAGACCTACAATTAAGAATTGTTGACTTGCATAAAGCTGGAAGTATCTCCAAAAGCCTTGCTGTTCATCAGTCCACGGTAAGACAAATTATCTATAAATGGAGAAAGTTCAGCACTGCTGCTACTCTCCCTAGAAGTGGCCATCCTGTAAAGATGACTGCAAGAGCACAGCGCAGACTGCTCAATGAGGTGAATAAGAATCCTAGAGTGTCAGCTAAAGACTTACAAAAGTCACTGGCAAATGCTAACATCCCTGTTAGCAAATCTACAATACGTAAAACACTAAACAAGAATGGATTTCATGGGAGGATACCACAGAGGAAGCCACTGCTTTCCAAACAAAACATTGCTGCACGTTTACAGTTTGCACAAGAGAACCTGGATGTTCCACAGCAGTACTGGCAAAATATTCTGTGGACAGATGAAACCAAAGTTGAGTTGTTTGGAAAAAAAACACAACACTATGTGTGGCGAAAAAGAGGCACAACACACCAACATCAAAACCTCATCCCAACTGTGAAGTATGGTGGTGGGGGCATCATGGTTTGGGGCTGCTTTGCTGCGTCAGGGCCTGGATGGATTGCTATCATCGAAGGAAAAATGAATTCCCAAGTTTATCAAGACATTTTGCAGGAGAACTTAAGGCCATCTGTCTACCAGCTGAAGCTCAACAGAAGATGGGTGTTGCAACAGGACAATGACAAAAAGCATAGAAGTAAATCAACAACAGAATGGCTTAAACAGAAGAAAATACTCCTTCTGAAATAGCCCAGTCAGAGTCCTGACCTCAACCCGATTAAGATGCTGTGGCATGACCTCAAGAGAGTGATTCACACCAGACATCCCAAGAATAGAGGAATGGTCAAGAATTACTCCTGACCTTGTGCACGTCTGATCTGCAACTACAGGAAATGTTTGGTTGAAGTTATTGCTGCTAAAGGAGGTTCAACCAGTTATTAAATCCAAGGGTTCACATACTTTTTCCACCTGCACTGTGAATTTTTACATGGTGTGTGTATACTAGGTGATAAGCCTGCCCAGAGGGCAGTCTATGTTTAAAAGACTACACATCCCAAAGCTAATATTACAAAAAATAAAAAATGTAAAATTATTTTTTTTATTTTGGATAGCTTTGTTTATTTTTTTCTGTAAACCTAAACTAATACCCCTATAAAATAAAAAATCCCCCCAAAATAAAAACACCCCCTAATCTATCAATAAACTACCAATAGCCCTTTAAAGGGGCCTTTTGTAGGGAATTGTCCTAAATAAATTAGCTTTTTTACATGTAAAAATTACAAAGTACCCCCTAACAGTAAAACCCCCCACCAAACCAACTCCCCAAAATAAAAAAAAACTAAGTCTAAATAAAAACCTAATCTAACCATTGCCCCTAAAGGGGCATTTGTATGGACATTTCCCTTAAAAGGCAATCAGCTCTTTTACAGCCCAAAAACCCCTAATCTAAAAAAAAAGCTCCTCCCAAAAATAAAAAAAAGCCTAAGACTAAGCCCACAATAGGTACTCACCGTTTCTGAAGTCCGGTGGTGAAGGTATTCTTCCAGGTGGCTCCATCATCTTCTATCTTCATCCGGAGCAAAGGCGGAGCAATCTTCCCCAATGCATGTATCCAGAGCGGCGGTCCTCAGCGGCAGCGGTCCAAAGCAACGTGGGAAGCTCCTCTTCATCCGATCTCCGTCGTACACTAAAAATTGGCTGACTTAAAAATTTCAGCCAATAGGAATGCAAGGTACCCCATTTTTAAATATATATATATATATATATATATATATATATATATATAGGTATCCAAAACACCAGATCTCGCCCTCAGAGGAAAACTGCCTGGGTGCAACTTTGCAAAAGATAGTAGCCAAAAAAAATGCACTCTCAGGACTTTCACAATCAAGTTACTTTATTCCTGTAACGTTTTCGGAGGTCTTGCCTCCTTCATCAGCATCAGCATCAGATGGTGGTTAATAACTGTAATGTAGGTTGCGGCGATGTTAGGGACAGCAGATTAGGGGTTAATAATATTTAACTAGTGTTTGCGAGGCGAAGTGCGGCGTTTTAAGGGTTAATATGTTTTTTATAGTGGCGGCGATGTCCGGAGCAGCATATTAGGGGTTAATAACATTTTTTAAGTGTTTGCGATGTGGGAGGGCCTCGGTTTAGGGGTTAATAGGTAGTTTATGGGTGTTAGTATACTTTTTAGCACTTTACTTATGAGTTTTATGTTACAGCTTTGTACGGTATGGATATTGACAGTATTGGCTGTACCGCTCACTTTATGGCCTCCCAGGCAAATTCGTAATACCGGCACTGTGGAAGTCCCATTGAAAAAAGAATTTTTGAAAGCTGCGGTAGTTACGTTGCGTTACGGACAAAAAAGTGTGCAGTGCAGCTAAACCTGCAAGACTCGTAATAGCAGCGGTAGTTAAAAAGAGCCTTAACGCTGCTTTTTCACTCATACCGCAAAACCTAGTAATCTAGCCGATAATTAAAATATTAACCCCTAAACCGCCAACCCCCCTTCATCGCAATAAACCTAATTAATCTATTACCCCCTAAACCACAAAACTCCCACATCGCAATAAACCTATTTAACCTATTAATCCCTAAACCGACAAACCCCCGCATCGCAATAAACCTAATTAACCTATTAACCCCTAAACTGACAAACCCCCACATCGCAATAAACCTAATTAACCTATTAACCCCTAAACCGACAAACCCCCACATCGCAATAAACCTAAACCCATTGTTTCTTTTACTTCTTGCAGGTCGTGAAAAGTTGGTAGTGTTATTGCACTGAGGTGAATAAAGGTCCCCATGCCCCGCTCTAAAATGCAGCACACTTCGAGGAGGCATCCCAAAACCCCTGCAACTGTTAAAAAAACTGTCCTGGACCATTTCTCTCAGCGATCCACTGACCCTGAGAGAATGGGTAATGATCAGGACTCTCAGGATGAGGGATCCCAGTCTAGTGTTTAATCCACTGCCCACTTGCAACATTACATCACTGAAAAAACCCTGAAGAAAATGTTTGCAGCACAAACTAGATCTATCACAGCCGAAATCCAACGCAGCTCAGCAGAGCACAGAAAGGACATTGCTGAGATAGGGTGGATACACTTGGAAGGCAACATGACGATCTTGCTACATTCCAACTTACTCTCTTATGCCGAGAACTTGGCCGACCAAATAACTCAACTGGAGCTGAAGCTTGCGGACATGGAAGATAGAGCTAGAAGGAATAGAGGCATACCAGAAAGAGTTTCTTTCCACAGGCGAGCTGGAAGGATTTCTCTAAAATCCCTTTTTTCAGAACTCTTGGGTCCCCTTGAGGGCAATTTGCACACCATGGCACATAGGGCCCTGAGACAGAGATTGGTGTCTTCAGACAAACCGAGGGATGTGGTGGCATGTTTCCATAACTTTACCTTTAAGGATCGCCTGATGCAGGCTGCATTCAGCAAATCTATGTTATCAGAGGCTTTCAAGGAAATCCAATTGCTGCCGGATCTATCTGCCCACACTCTGCAACAACGGAGGCTATATGCTCCCTTGACCATGCAACTATGGAAGGCCAACATTAAATGCAGATGGGGCTTTCCCACTAAGCTCATTATCATGAAGGATAATAAACAGCAAGGGACAACACCTTCCTCTAAACTAAGGGCTTCAGCCCCAGAATGGTCCCTAAAAGAACATGGGCCAACCTCTTGGACCAATCATTAAAACCTCAGGCCCTACCGACCTGAGAAACATCCACACCTCTAAAAGGGACACTTTGACTCTGAGTTATGTTTAAATGTTTGTGTGTAGTATATCTGTTACAGTTAATTAGGCCTGTTTATATTGTTGTACTTTATTTATGAGAGCGGGGCTAAATTTTTCAGCTTTAATCGCTAGGTTCAAACTTGCTCCCCCCCCCCGATTTAGGTGCCCATACTAGGGTCCCACATAGGTGGACTATTTCCACCAACCCCCAACTTCCATATACCCCTCTTCCCTGCTATACCCCATCCCTAACAAAACACCCACCCTCCCTAGACCAGTTTGAAATCAGTTTCCCTCCTATTAGTGCCCATGGCTCCCCTTAGATTTCTCAGACATAACGTTAGGGGATTAAACACCATAGGAAAGAGGAGCCTTCTTGCTAGATCCTTGCGACACCACAGAGCTGATGTTGTGCTCCTTCAGGAAACACATCTCCTGGTGGATGCCCAGCCCACAGTCATCTCTAGAGATTACCCCATTTTTGAAGCAGCCTGCTACACTAAAAAAGCGAAAGGTGTTACCTTTATGGTACACAAGAGAGTGGCCTTCGAGCTTATCCATGTATTTAGAGACCCCCAAGCCAGATTTCTTATTTTGATATGTACCCTTGACCATGTCCCATACACACTAATATCTGCATACCTCCTGAAGACACTCCAGCCTAGATATCTGAAGAAAATTCTAGGGTGAATAGAACAACTCAAACAGGGCAGAATGATTTTAGCAGGGGACTTTAATATGGTGTGGGATGACAAATTAGATAGGAAATCTAAACCTGCCAAAATAAAACACCCTATGCTAGACCCAGCAAGTGGTAGATTCAGAACTTTAATGACACAATACTGTTACTTCGATATATGGCGGTCGTTTCACCCTTCGGAGAGGGATTAAACCAACTTTTCTCACCCGCATGCCACCTATTCAAGACTCGACTATATCTTTTCCCACGCGGATACACTTGGTTTGATAGACTCGGCCACCATCTCTATCTATCCCTGGTCGGATCACGACCAACTCCTGATTGACATACACTCACTTGACACAGCCCAGTCCAGGCCTCCTTGGAGACTCCCCCACCACATTTTCTCAGACATCCCTTTTAGGGAAGAACTGAGGAAGGAAATTGTATTTACCATTAGGACAAACAAGAACAAGAACAAGCGTCCTTGCGGAAACAGGCAAGTCTATCTCTCTCACAGGTGTACTGCAAACTAAGAGAACCAGAACAACAACAGCATACATCTGATATGCTAGGCCTGAGAGACAAAATCAAAGAAATTAGGCTCCACATCAGTCAGATTGAGTTTAAAAGGACCCAAGCTAACCTCTTCAAACTAAAACAAACCATGTATGCAAAAGGTTACAAAGCCGATACCGTCCTAGCCAACAGACTTAGACAGCGGTTGGGCGCTTCTTGTATCCACATTATTAAAAAAGGAGATCAGAGCTTTAGACTCCCTTCCCAAATAGGTCAACAATTTAGTGAATACTATTCGTCGCTGTATAATATACATGATAAGGAGCCTACTAATCCTGCCTCTCCTGAGGCTATAAGCTCTTTCTTAATCTCTCTACAACTTCCCTCCCTTAACATAGATCAAAAAGAGTCTCTTACTAGCCCCTTCTCGATCCAAGAGAAAAAAAAATGTAAAACCTCTTAAAGCCCCGGGGTCTGATGGGTATAAAGCAATCTTTTATAAAACTTACATACAGGAAATCTCACCGTCGCTGCTTAGTTTTTTCAATCTAGCAAACACTGAAGGCGTTTTTCACAAAGAGTTCCTCGAGGTGACCATAATTACCATCCCCAAACCAGATAAAGACCCAGCCATTTGCACAAATTATAGACCAATCTCTTAGATCAACTCGGATGTTAAGATCTACTCTAAATTAATCGCAAACAAAATTTCTAACCTGTTACCTGGCCTCATAGATCCCAATCAGGTGGGGTTTATCCCAAGTAGGGAGGGCCCGGATAACACCCAGAGACTGTTAAATATTCTTACGGTAGCAGTAATTTTCCTCGATGCTGAGAAGGCATTCGACCGGGTTCGTTGGGAGTACTTTTCAGTTTCCTGTACGAATGATCCAGGCCATCAAGGCACTTTACTCTCACCATATAGCCTCGATTAAAACATTGGGATTCAGCTCACCCCCCTTCCCCATTTCCAAGAGTACGCGACAGGGGTGCCCCCTTTCTCCGCTGCTGTTTGCGCTAGCAATAGAGCCACTGGCACCTCAAATCAGAAAAGACGGTGCACTTGAATGAATAACCATTCATGGAATGACCCATAAGGTGGCACTTTTTGCCGATGACACCACAGTCTTTTCCTCCAAACCTCTACAAACCATCCCTTGACTGTTGGAGACCTTAGAGAAGTTTGGTAGTCTCTCCCACTTTAAACTTAACCAAAATAAAACAGAGGTATTTCTGAGGGGTTTTCTCGATGAAGTGGCCAAATATATACAAGACCAATATAAGTTTGTCATCAGGACCTCCCATTTCACACAATTAGGAGTCAAGTTGTCACATGATATCCCTACAGTTGTTAAAGCTAATTATCAGCCTCTTTTGTTGGAACTTAGATCCCTAAAACATAAATGGAACTGCAAATCTGTATCATGGCTGGGGAGAGTAGCTGTCATGTGAGTATTTTTGCAGCCTTGTCTCTTTAAGGGAGCTCTATAAATTCCCATCATGCTCTTGGCAACCTGCCAATAATTCTGAGTTTGTGTAGCACTAGTTTGTTCAGAATCAAGCATCCTACCGAATTCCTTGGCTTTCATAAATTGTTCACAGAGTTATCTTTGGACTTTTACCGTTTATCCTAAGAAGCATCCTATTGATATTAAAGGATTACTTTCTGTTATAATTTTTAAGCTAAACAACTAACATATTAAAGTTAATAAACATTAATTAAAACCTACTGACCTATATTTTCTCCAAAACGAAGTTTCATAACATTCTAAAAGTTATATCTTTTATTCGCCGATGATGTCACATTATCCTGCCCACTATTTTAAACCAATAACTTTGTGTTTAAAGCGCCATTTTGAAACCTAGGTATTGTAAGTGGATTTGTACAGAGCAAAGGATACCCACGGAGTGGGTTTGGAAAACAATTAAATTTGCAGACAAGATTTCTGATATACGGTAGAGATATGTCAATGAAATGCTATTGATAAAAAGCGTATTTGGGGTAGTTAGTTAGTAACAGGCATAGAAAATATTTACTTACAGTGGCCCTTTAAGTTGTGTTCAGCACTTCAAGTTACATACATCCGCATCTTCCACTGATATCTACACCTTGGGATAAGTACTGCAAAGACATTTCAACCAATCTCTGGAGTTGCTTCTAATTGTACTCTTTGTTCTAACCGGACTTCTCTCTTTCAACTACCGGATTTTACTTACTTCAAACCGAGAGCTATCTACTAAAATCCTAAACCGCTCTCCCCTCCTGCAGCCTGTCAGCAATCTAAAGCACCTGATTGGTCGGCACTCACACACCTCTGTGTGACGTCACAACTCGCTCCGTTGAGTCTTCTACAGCGTTCACATGCTTCCTATTCAGCTGCAGTTTTTGCACCTCATATTTCACATACGATAGCAGCTATTGAACTGTGATCTACAAACCTAATCAAAAAGGTATATAAGGACTTACTTAACAATAACAAGCTTCTCACCAGACTTAGCTAATACAGAACTCATACGTTCATTGCCAATCTACCGGGAAAGATACAGGTGTGTTCACTTTACCTCCTGTAACCAAAAATCAAGATAACCTCAACTCTTTTGCCCTATCTCCTCCTCATACAACTCTTCTGCAGTTGAGATCCAAACACTTTATTAGCAGTCCAGCTAACAGTATTGAAACACCAGTTGCTGCCTTACATAATTATTGGCCCCAAAATGGATCCAGCAGAAATACCTACAGTGGTGTATAATTTAACTCAACGTGTGGATCAACTAGCACACGGACTTAGAGAGTTACAGATGCAGAATGACACATTACGCGCTATTGTAAAGGACAATACCCCTGAGCCCCAGGTATGTTTGTCTGAGAGGTTCTCTGGAGAAAGTTCTATGTTCAGACAATTCAAAAACTCCTGCTATCTCTTATTCCAAATGAGGCCAAAAACGTATCATAATGAAAGAATAAAAGTCATGACTGTCATTTCTTTCCTAAGGGGTGAACCCAGGAGCTGGCAAGACATGTTTTTCAAAAATGACGACCCTGTTCTAGGTTCTTTGAGCGATTTCTTTACGCAAATGAGTACTCTGTATGAAGACACACAGAAACAAATAACTGCAGTAAATATGATGCGCTCACTGAAGCAGGGTCGTAGGCCCGTAGAAGACTATCTCACAGAATTCAAACTTTACTCAAAGGACTCTGAATGGAGTGATGTGGCACTTCGCAACAAATACAGATTAGGTCTCAGTGATGCACTCAAGGATGAGCTAGCTCGTGCCAAAACACCCAGATCACTGCAAGCATTGATAGAGCTAACAATTCAAATTGACAGACGTCTCAGTGAAAGGCGTGCTGAACGGCAGCACTCAGACCTACCACATCGCACATATTCCTCTCATACATCATCTACATCCATATGGAGATTGGTTTCACCAAGGGCCCTCTGCAGCCTGATGAAAAGTTGCGCAGGTAGAACTTAAACTTGTGCATGTATTGCGCTTCCCCTGCACATTCAGTGAGAGAATGTCCTATTCTTCAATGCCAAAAAAAACAGTAAGTCTTTTTCCGTTAAAAACTGTTTCTCTAACCGCATTACTGATTCTGCTTACTGTGTTATATCTCTCTCCTTGCAGTGGGATCATCACACAGTACCAAATAAAGCCATCATTGATTCCGGTGCATACTCCAATTTTCTTGACCTTGCTTTGGCAAAAAACAATAAAATTCCCTTGCAAAAGAAATTAACACCAGTGTCCATTCGTGTTATTGATGGGTCTGTTGTCAATATTATTACACACCAAACCATACCTCTTAAGGTCATCACCTCCACCGGTCATTCCAAATTGATTTCCTTCGATGTTCTCCCATCTCCCCTTTTCCCTGTTGTGTTGGGTCTGTCTTGGCTCCAGTGTCATCAGCCCAGGATTAACTGGGGAGATTAGCATGTTGATTTTGATTCTTGTTACTGCAAGAGCAACTGTTTTTCTTATGAATCTCTTTGTCAGTCCACTAATGCTCTAGCTTTCACTGTACCACTTGTTTATCGGGAGTTCCTAGATGTCTTCAATAAGAAGGAAGCAGAAACACTACCTCCCCACCGCATCTATGATTGCCCTATTGAACTCCTACCGGGTTCAACCATTCCATTTGGGTACATATATCCACTCTCACAACCTGAATTGGACCATTTGAAAAACTACTTAGATGATAACCTAAAGAAAGGATTCATTAGGCCTTCAACCTCTCCTGCAGGTGCTGGCATTTTCTTTGTCAAGAACAAGGACAACTCTCTCAGTCCAATTATAGACTATCGACAACTCAATAAAAGGACTATCAAGAATAGATATCCCCTTCCGTTAATTCCTGAGATGGTGGAACGACTTAGAGAAGCTAAGATTTATACCAAGTTGGACCTAAGAGGAGCCTACAATTTGGTTCGGATACGTGAGGGTGATGAGTGGCTGACTGCCTTCAGGACCCGCTATGGGTTGTTTGAATACCTTGTGATGCCTTTCGGCCTTTGCAATGCCCCTGCCACGTTCATCAACGACATCTTTAGGGATTTGTTGGACGTGTGCATGGTGGTCTATTTAGATGACTTTCTTATATACTCAAGAGATCTAGATGAGCATGTGAAGCATGTCATTTGGGTTTTAGCCCGGTTACGCACCCATCAGCTTTTCGCTAAACCTGAGAAATGAATTTTCCGTGTCACCAAACTCTCTTTTCTTGGAAATCAAATCACTCCATCCGGTCTCAGGATGGAGAAAAACAAAGTTGATGCTATATTAAACTGGCCTACACCTACTTCTAAAAAGGATGTTCAACTTTTTTTAGGCTTTGCCAATTTTTATCGAAAATTTATTAAAGGTTTCTCAAATATCATCAAACCTCTTTTTTCACTCACTGGTAACCAATCATCTTTCTCATGGAATAATGAGGCACAAGTTGCATTTGACCTACTCAAGCGGTCTTTCACTACTGCACCTATTCTGCATTTCCCCAACCCAGATTTACCATATATCTTAGAAGTGGACGCCTCTAATTATGCTATCGGAGCCGTGTTATCCCAGCAGCTTTCTTCCACAGACCCCATTCATCCAGTTGCTTTTTTCTCCAAACTAATGTCGGTACCTGAGAGGAATTACTCCATTGGGGATAAAAAACTCCTTGTCATCAGAAAATCTTTGGAACACTGGCGTCATCTCCTTCAGGGAACAACTATTCCTATACTCATTTATACAGACCACAGTAACTTGGAATACCTACAATTAATCAAAATGCTCTCTGCACGCCAACTCATGTGGAGCTTGTATTTCACTAGATTCAACTTTCACATAACCTATCGTCCAGGTTCGAAGAATGGGAAGGCTGATGCACTTTCTAGATCTTTTAACCCACCTTCTGATGACATTTCTCCTCAAACAATATTGTCTCCAAAGCATTTCCTCGGTCTCACACAAATCAATTCTAACACTATATTCTCCTCTCAACAACAAGATCAGACATTACCTCTAGATAAGCTTTATAGGTGTAACGATGGATTATACTATCACAAACAAAGAATATACATACCTCCATCTCTTAGAGAAGAATTTACAGCTGTCCATCATGATTCACCCTTAGCCAGGCACCCAGGTATTGGTAGAACTACGGAACTGATTGGTAGAAATTATTGGTGGCCCAACATGGCATTATCCATAAAGGAATATGTGAATTCATGTCATGTTTGTACGAACCTAAAACCTCAGAAATCTTGTCCATATGGTTTGTTAAAACCCCTTCCGATACCAAATCATCCCTGGAGTACTATAGGGATGGATTTCATTGTTGACTTACCACCATCTTCTAGTTACAACACTATACTGGTTATTGTGGACCTCCTTACAAAAATGGCACATTTCATTCCGTACAAGAAACTCCCTACCGCTTCGGAGACAGAAAACCTTTTCATGAAAGAAGTAGTCAGACTACATGGCTTACCTGCTATCATCATTACATATTGTGGTACACAGTTCACGTCAAAATTTTGGAAAGAACTGTGCTCCATTCTCAAAATAGATAATCGTTGTAACACAGCCTACCACCCACAGACAAATGGTCAGACCAAAAGGGTTAACCAGTGGTTAGAACAATACATCTGTTATTATTGTTCTTTCCATCAAGATCATTGGTCGGATAACTTGTACACAGCAAAGTTCGCCTACAACAACTTACAGAATGCATCTATAAAGTGCTCATTCTTTGCTAATTATGGATTCCATCCTATATTTCAAATATATACACAGTCATGTACCACTTCACCTCACGTTGATGATACCCTTCATACTCTGTCTGATACCTTCTCACAACTACAAGACAATATTAAATAAGCACAACATGGGCAGAAAAAATATTATGACAGTAAAAGAAGAAAACCACCCAATTGCGCAATAGGGGACAAGGTTTGGTTGTCAACTAGATACCTCAAATTGAAAACACCCTGTAAGAAGTTCTCTCAACTATTTATTGGACCTTTCCTCATTAAAGGACTAGTTAACGAGAATGCTGTCATCCTGGACTTGCCACCTACTTATCGTATACATTCAACATTTCATGTCTCTCTCCTCAAACTGTACATTCCAACAAGACAACAGTCATTTGACGCTTCTATACCTCAAGTTATCACTGATGAGGAGATTTATGAGATTAAGGCCATCCTGGATTCTCGATGGAACAATGGTACTCTGCAGTATTTGGTGCGCTGGAAAGGGTTCTCTCCTGAGGATGATTCTTGGGAACCCTCTTAACACTTCCCGCTTGGTTTCTCGCTTCCACCACTCTCATCCCGACAAGCCTGCTCATTTGGCAGCAGTGCAGCCCCTTTGACGGGGGGGAGATGTCATGTGAGTATTTTTGCAGCCTTGTCTCTTTAAGGAAGCTCTATAAATTCCCATCATGCTCTTGGCAACCTGCCAATAATTCTGAGTTTGTGTAGCACTAGTTTGTTCAGAATCAAGCATCCTACCGAATGCCTTGGCTTTCATAAATTGTTCACAGAGTTTTCTTTGGACTTCAAGCTATTACCGTTTATCCTAAGAAGCATCCTATTGATATTAAGTTGTGTTCAGCACTTCAAGTTACAGACATCCGCATCTTCCACTGATATCTACACCTTGGGATATGTACTGCAAAGACATTTCAAACAATCTCTGGATTTGCTTCGAATTGTACTCTTTGTTCTAACCGGACTTCTCTCTTTCAACTACCGGGTTTTACTTACTTCAAACCGAGAGCTATCTACTAAAATCCTAAACCGCTCTCCCCTCCTGCAGCCTGTCAGCAATCTGACGCACCCGATTGGTCAACACTCACACACCTCCGTGTGATGTCACAACTCGCTCCGTTGAGTCTTCTACAGCGTTCACACGCTTCCTATTCAGCTGCAGTTTTTGCATCTCATATTTCACATACGATAGCAGCTATTGAACTGTGATCTACAAACCTAATCAAAAAGGTATATAAGGACTTACTTAACAATAACAAGCTTCTCACCAGACTCAGCTAATAGAGAACTCATACGTTTATTGCCAATCTACCGGGAAAGATACAGGTGTGTTCACTTTACCTCCTGTAACCAAAAATCAAGATAACCTCAACTCTTTTGCCCTATTTCCTCCTCATACAACTCTTCTGCAGTTGAGATCCAAACACTTTATTAGCAGTCCAGCTAACAGAATTGAAACACCAGTCACTGCCTTACAGTAGCAGCCCTTAAAATGAGCTTTCACTCCAAGCTGCCTTACTTATTTAGGTGCCTACCGATCTGAGTGCCCAAGCACACTCTACTTCAGTTCCAAAGCAAATGTACCAGATACATATGGCAAGGCAAGCCCCCTAGGATTGCACATAAAAACCCCAATACCCCAGAGTGCATGGGGGGTGGCCTCCCCATCCATAACCCGATACTTTGAGGCAGCAATGCTCACACGTATTTCACAATGGGGCATCAACGATTCCAACAGCAAGTGGAGGTCATTAGAACAGGTCTTCTAACGGGACTACCTGATTCGCATGCAGCCACATGGGCAAGGTTGGGAATTGTGAGGGTTGAGGACATGTGGTCAACCAATCAGGCAGACTCATTTACTACACTAGACCAGCTTAGAGTCACAGCCCAGATCCCACCCTACTTAGCCTTCAAACATACCAGAGTAACAAGTCTGCTATCTAGTTGGGGGTTCTGGCCCTCTTCAACTCGCCAACTCACTCTTTGGGAGACTAGGTGGAAGCAGGGGCTCCGACTAGGGAAACCTATGTCCGTCCAGTATAACTGAATGGATGGCGCCGCACAAGACGATAAAGCCTCCCATATTCTAAAGTGGGAACAAAAACTCAACATATCCATACCTAGTAAAGACTGGCAGCATACTCTCACACTCACAAAACAAGCCCTTCATTGTGTCACCATATACGAGACGTAAATTAAACTCCTCAATCCACTGGTACTATGTCCCGACCAGATTAGCCAAACTGTTCCCCTCAACCTCACCCCTATGTTGGAGGAACTGTGGTCAGATTGGTGATATGACACACATTTGGTGGAGCTGCCCCAAGGTTAAACCACTCCAGAGCGCTTGTTTCTCCCTACTTTTCGGTATGGTAATAGCATTACGTAGAGCCCCGGAGATAGCCCTACTTCATATAGGTACATGTAAGTTGCCTAGGTATCAAGGATATTTATGTATCTACCTTCTCTCCGCAGTAAAGCTTTCGATAGCTAGATCCTGGAAAAAGTTGAACCCCCCTCCATGGTCAGATATAGTTAAGCTTATGGCATACATGTACTCAATGGAGAGGAATATTTTCTTTTCCATTGGAAAAGTAGACTTATTTGAAATATGGGCAGAATGGAAAGGTTTGACACCCACTGGCTTCCGAGCCTAGATACATAGGGATCACCACATCTGGCTCTAAGGGAATCTCCCATGCCCCTGTGCTCCTATATACAAGGAGTATTACTACTACAAAGCTCATAACTCCCAGATTATCTTTGACAGAATGTAGGATGACACTTCTCCGCGTCCCCCGAGCCTCCCACTACCCCCCTCCCCCCTTTTCATCCATTCCCTTTTCTCCCCCGCTCCCAATTGGAACACATCTATATATTTTCTCATATTCTTATTGCTTCTTACCTCTGTTCCGGTCTATTACTTTGTAATTTTGTGGTAGAGGTAATGACTTAACCTAGATGAGGGTTACATTAGCATTCTTTTTATTGCTCTTTTTTCTTTTATTATGCTTCTAAGTTTATGCGATGTGTTGAGCACCGTAAGGTGCATTACTGTTTATTTACTATGAAAATCAAATAAAATATATTATATAAAATAACAAACCCGGGGGCGGAGCCAACTAGCAGAGGAGCAAGACGTGCATTTAGGGAGCTCCTAGAGTATCTCACTATTTTACAAAATTTCAGTAATATTTCATCCCTTTAAATCCTTTTTTTTAGAAGACTCTTAAGATATACCTCTGTCCTGCTACTCTCAAAGCAGTTTAACAGCGCTGGACACTTCTAAAGAACCCTGTTTCCTAGCCTTGCTCGCTGCACCGCGTTTACACAATTATGGCGGCTCTCCTCTACAGACAAATGCAGGAGTTGCTGGATCGCCACAACGAAGCACTTCTACAAGCTGTGACTGAGGCTTTCAAGCCCCTCACTGCCCATAGCACTCTATCTCCTATCCTGGCTGACTTTGGGGAGAAGCGCCTGAATTCCAAAGATGACCCGCGAAAGTCGCCATCTTGGAATACAAATGAGGAACTCGCTTCACTGTCTCCTGAAATAGAGGACACAGAGGAACAGGGTGAGATAACTATACAGGCTTCTACTAAAGAGCAGCACAACTTCCATTCAATAGCGCTCAGGTCGAGAGAGACGTCGCTGGTGACCCGCACTTTAAATAGGATCCTATGCGAACTCCAGACCCACACTGCTGATCCAGGACTAACACCAGCTGCCCCAGCACTGGCACAAGAGTAAGTCTTATATGAAGCAGTCCCCGCATACAAAGACAGTGGCTTTTCTCCCATGGTGTTATGAACCATATTATCATCTAACCAGTACCAACCAATTTCTGCAATATATGAAATGTGTAACACTGCTTGGCAATCACTTGTTACAGACTAAGCTGATCTTGTTGCCTCCATGCGCTGCGCATCATACTACAAAGCTGAAGCCCGCGCTGAGTTCAGGAGAGGTGACTCTAAAAACAACTCTGGCCACCGGTGTGGGGTAAACCTGCTGAACATTGCTCTGCCGTTGTTGCGGCCTCCGCTGCATTTATGTGTTTATTCTGTATGTTTGTGGTGGACTTTCTATTGGTCAAACTTAAGCCTTTATGCTGCAATATATACGCAGATCTTTGTGATGGTCATTAACCTGATGTATGCCTGACTAACTTATATCTATATATGTCATTTGCCTGCTTTATTAGTTGGAGTCTATTTTTATGTTAAGGCACATCAAGATAAAAGTCTCTCCAATTATTAAATATACTTATATGCCTAATGTTATATTTTACCCTGCCGTGGGACATAGGGCCCGTGTCCACGTGGCAGGGTGGCTCAGTTTATGATGGCACGGAGCTTTACTAGTGGGTGTAGTTGACAACCCTGTATATACACATCGAGTTTAGTGACCTTTTAGACTCTTTGCCACAAATCTGACATCGGATGAAATTTAGAGTAAGACACTATAGGGATTGTCATGGTGTACAGTCTTGCACGATATTCCTTCATAGTTTTCAATGTTTATCTTTCAAACTACACCCTTAACATTATGTATACAAAGTGCTCAATTTGAGATTATATGTTTGGTTCCTAACATTTTCCAGCAATTTGCTCTGCAATTTTCCTTATGATCATTTAGGGATTACTATTGTTCTCACTTAGGTTATTAGGACATCCCCACCCTTCATAATAGTAGCTAATGATGGTATATCTCAAATGCACCAGAGGGCTCCCAAGGCCTGATAAGAAGTCTAGATGACCCTAGTATCTCCCAGTAAATCCCTCATAATGACCCATTTCAGTTTTTGGTGTAACACATGTTACTCACTGCACCCAAACTACCTCCTCCCCCCCACGTATAACATACTTCCTAGACTAGGAAGGTTACCTACGCGGTTTGTCTCGTCTATACCGCAACCCCTATAGCAATTCTTAAAATCCATCACTGTGCTGATTATATCGCCCTCCCCTATCCAGCTTAGCATGCCCGTTCAGCACTACCGTTCAGTCAAGTTTAAAGATCTTTAAGTCAAATACCCTAGTTTCAGTGGTTCTTATACGTTTGTACATGCATTTATAGCTTTTGTATAATTTGAACCATGGTTTATTGTTTAATCTTTCTTACACTACTTTGGGTTAAAATTGAGCATTCTTTAACTCTTTATATGTTATCTATCTGTAAATAGCGTATTTCACAGAAAAATGCAATTTCTGTTAAAATGAGGTCTTGAATCCAATGCATACCTTGACATTCACCCTGTTCCATTCTATTTGCGCTTAAAAATGAGGACTGACACTAAAATGTAAAAGGTTTAATTTTATATAATTACTTGCATATTTGGGGCTGTAGCATGTTTGTGCATCAAGCTTACTGTTTGTGTCTTTGTCAATTGAATGTCATTTTGTATACCTGACTTTTGTATTTTATAGACCCTCAATAAAAATATTTAAAAAAAAAAAAAAAAAAATAACAAACCCTAATCTTAGAAAAAAAATAATCCTAAAACTAAGCCCCAAATAGATACTCACTGTTTCAGAATTCTGGCGTAGAAGGTCTTCTTCCAGGCGGCTCCATCATCTTCTATCTTCATCCGGAGCGAAGGTGGCGTGGAGCAGAGGTGAAGAGCTGGCTTCCCTGATGCACATTTCCTCATCAGTGACAATCCTCGGCGGTGGCGGTCCTCGGTGGCAGCGGTCCTCAGCAGCGTGGAGGCTCCTCTTCATGTGATCATCCATCAAACACTGAAGATTTCAAAATTTCAGCCAAGGGGAATGCAAGGTACCCCAATAAATAGGGGGTACCTTGCATTCCCCTTGGCTGAAATTTTGAAATCAGCCAATAGGATAAGAGCTACTGAAATCTAATTGGCTGATTTGAACAGCCAATAGGATTTCAGTAGCTTTAATCCAATTGGCTGATTTCAAAATTTCAGCCATTAGAAATGCAAGGTACCCCAAATTGAATGCCGCCGCCGAGGACCAGTATTAGTTTAGGTTTAAATTTTTTATTTAGGATAGCTTTGTTTATTTTTTTCTGAAATTTAATTTTTTTATTTTTTGTAAATTTAGCTTGGGGGTTTGTATTTTTTAAACATAGACTGCCCTCAGGGCAGGCTTATCGCCAAATCTATTTATAAATACATTGAACATATTCTGCTATGCGCAGAACATTGGAACATGAAATATTTACAGTAAATACAGAGTTAATACCTTTATTAAAAATTAATATTGCATACATATGCTTTTAAATGTTTTCATCTACTTAACAGCAAAGGGCTGTATATATGACTGTAAATACATATATACACATATAAATACATAAATACACATATATAGACATATATACTGTATATGCATACATATCCATCTTTAGACTTAAAGCTTATGTATGTAGCTCAATGCTAAACCCCTTTGCCTACCTTTTTTTCTAACTTTATGCAATTTCCAGCCTCCAATAGATTTATAAGACCTTTATTTTTTGTAAACTGGGTCGATATGTACAAAAAACAAAGTTTCAGGCCTGCAATAGGCCCTTAGTCATGTCTATTAATTTTTTTCTTACACCTGAGACCTCATATTTTTAAGCCCTTATAACTTTTGTGTGCAATATGGTTTTTTAAATAATTTTTATAAGATGGTGTTAGTATGCGTGTAACTATACTTTGCAATTGTGCGCAAGCGTTCACATTTCCTTTCAACTAGTAATACCAGTGAAATATAACCTGGCGCAAACGATGGCGAAAACCCGATATTGCTTGCGCGAAAAAGTTTGGCCCTAAGTACTAATCTTCCATTCAAAATTAAGCTAAGGCTCAAATTAAACAATGAAAATATAAATAAACTATAAAATTTTATTTCAAACTTAGTAAGAAGGCAACAAATAGTAGCAGTGTCTTGCTGCTCACACAGTAATAATAACAAGATTGTTAGAGCGGTTAGATATAGGGGCCTATTTATCAACCTGTCAACTTACTTGCATTCAACGGCACCAATACGCTCACCTAAGATCGCCTAACATTGCTGCCGCGGACCTGAATACGTTCTCCAAAGTTACCAAAAAAACTGTCAAAAAGCCGCGCACCAAGTACGGGGCGATGAGCAGCGGACTGTTGCTAACTAACAGTCATCGATCTCGCTGCTCTTCGTCTTTTTCCCAGCTTTATTGGTATACTGTCACTAAACACCCACACTATACTACACTGTTTTACCCCTATCCCGCTGCTCACAGACCCCGCCGCAACTAAATAAAGTTATTAAACCCTAAACCACCGCTACCGGAGCCCACCACCACTCTAATAAACGTATTAACCCTATCCTGCTGCTCCTGGAGCCCACTGCCACCTACATTATATTATTAACCCCTAATCTGCCGCCCCCTACACCGCCGCCACCTACATTATGTTATTAACCCCTAATCTGCCCCCCTATACCGCCGCCACCTACATTATACTTATTAACCCCTAATCTGTCGTCCCCAATGTCGCTGTCACTATATTAAATTTATTAACCCCTAAACCTAAGTCTAACCCTAACACCCCCTGACTTAAATATAATTTAAAAAATCTAAATAAAATTCCTATCATTACCTAAATAATTCCTATTTAAAACTAAAAACTTACCTATAAAATAAACCCTAAGCTACCTACAATATAACTAATATTTACATTGTATCTAGCTTATGGTTTATTTTTATTTTGCAGGCAAGTTTGTATTTATTTTAACTAGATAGAATAGTTACTAAATATTTATGAACTATTTAATAACTACCTAGCTAAAATAAATACAAAAGTACCTGTAAAATAAAACCTAACCTAAGTTACAATAACACCTAACACTAGACTATAATTAAATAAATTACCTAAATTAAATACAATTAACTAAATTATATACAATTATCTAAAGCACAAAACTCCCCCACTAAATTACAGAAAATAAAAAACAAATTACAAGATATTTAAACTAATTACACCTAATCTAATAGCCCTATCAAAATAAAAAAAAATCCCCCCTAAAATAAAAAAATCCCCTAGCCTAAACTAAACTATTAATAGCCCGTAAAAGGGCCTTTTGCGGGGCATTGCCCCAAAGAAATCAGCTCTTTTACCTGTAAAAAATACAAACACCCCCAACAGTAAAACCCACCACCTACACAATCAAACCCCCCAAAATAAAACCCTAACTAATAAAACTTAAGCTCCCCATTGCCCTGAAAAGGGCATATGGATGGGCATTGCCCTTAAAAGGGCAGTTAGCTCTTTTGCATGCCCAAACCCTAACATAAAAATAAAACCCACCCAATACACCCTTAAAAAACCTAACACTAACCCCCTGAAGATTAACTTACTGTTCTGAAGACCGGACATCCATCCTTAAGGAAGCGGCAGAAGTCTTCATCCAACCGGGCCGAAGTCCTCAACGAAGCCGGGAGAAGTCTTCATCCAAGCAGGCAAAGTGGTTCTCCTGACGGGCAGAAGTTTTCATTCAGACGGCATCTTCTATCTTCATCCATCCGATGCGGAGCGGCTCCATCTTCAAGACATCCGACGCGGAGTATCCTCTTCATCCGGAGTCTTCTTACTGAATGACGGTTCCTTTAAATAACGTCATCCAAGATGGTGTCCCTTAGATTCCGATTGGCTGATAGAATTCTATCAGCCAATCGAAATTAAGGTAGAAAAAATCCTATTGGCTGATGCAATCAGCCAATAGGATTGAAGTTCAATCCTATTGGCTGATCCAATCAGCCAATAGGGTTGAGCTTGCATTCTATTGGCTGTTCCAATAGAATTTTTTCTACCTTAATTCCGATTGGCTGATAGAATTCTATCAGCCAATCAGAATCTAAGGGACGCCATATTGGATGACGTCATTTAAAAGATCCATCATTCAGTAAGAAGACTCCGGATGAAGAGGATGCTCCGCGTCGGATGTCTTGAAGATGAAGCCACTCCGCATCGGATGGATGAAGATAGAAGATGCCGTCTGGATGAACACTTCTGCCCGTCCGGAGGACCACTTTGCCCGGCTTGGATGAAGACTTCTCCCGGTTTCGTTGAGGACTTCGGCACGGTTGGATGAAGAATTCTGCCACTTCCTTGAGGATGGATGTCCGGTCTTCAGAACAGTAAGTCGATCTTCAGGGGGTTAGTGTTAGGTTTTTTAAGGGTGTATTGGGTGGGTTTAATTTTTAGGTTAGGGCTTTGGGCAGCAATAGAGCTAACTGCCCTTTTAAGGGCAATGCCCATCCAAATGCCCTTTTCAGGGCAATGGGGAGCTTAGGTTTTTTTAGTTCGTATTATATTTGGGGGGTTGGTTGTGTGGGTGGTGGGTTTTACTGTTGGGGGGGTTGTTTGTATTTTTTTTTTTACAGGTAAAACAGCTGATTTCTTTGGGGCAATGCCCCGCAAAAGGCCCTTTTAAGAGCTATTGGTAGTTTAGTTTAGGCTAGGGTTTTTTTTTATTTTGGGGGGCTTTTTTATTTTGATAGGGCTATTAGATTAGGTGTAATAAGTTTAAATATCTTTTAATTTGCTTTTTATTTTCTGTAATTTAGTGTTTGTTTTTTGTGCTTTAGATAATTGTATATAATTTAGTTAATTGTATTTAATTTAGGTAATTTATTTAATTGTAGTGTAGTGTTAGGTGTTATTGTAACTTAGGTTAGGTTTTATTTTACAGGTACTTTTGTATTTATTTTAGCTAGGTAGTTATTAAATAGTTAATAACTATTTAGTAACTATTCTATCTAGTTAAAATAAATACAAACTTGCCTGTAAAATAAAAATAAACCCTAGATAGATACAATGTAACTATTAGTTATATTGTTGCTAGCTTAGGGTTTATTTTAAAGGTAAGTATTTAGTTTTAAATAGGAATAGTTTAGGTAATGATAGTAATTTTTTTTAGATTTATTTAAATTATATTTAATTTAGGGGGTGTTAGGGATAGACTTAGGTTTAGGGGTTAATAAATTTAATATAGTGGCGGCGACGTTGGGGATGGCAGATTAGGGGTTAATAAGTATAATGTAGGTGGCGGGGTGTCGGGGCGGCAGACTAGGGGTTAATAAGTATAATGTAGGTGGCGGCGGTGTAGTGGGTGGCAGATTAGGGGTGTTTAGACTTGGGGTACGTGTTAGGGTGTTAGGTGTAAACATAACTTTTATCCTCCCATAGGAATTAATGGGATATTGGGCCGCAGCAAACATGAGCTTTGCTGCTTTCAGACTCTCATTCATTCCTATGGCATCAGCCACCTCCAGGGCGGCGGATTGAAAACCAGGTACGCTGGGCTGGAATAGTGCCGAGTGTACCTGGTAGAAATTTGATAACTAGCAAAAGTAGTCAGATAGTGCCGAATTTGCATTTGGAACATCTGTAATGATGTAAGCATCGATCTGTGTCGGACTGAGACCCGCGGATCATATGTTACATCACAAAATTCGACTTTTACCGGTCTGTAGGGTTTGATAACTAAGGGGAATCAGGCTCGCTACAATTACGCTGCGGAATTCTAGCGTATTAGCGGTTGACGGCTTGATAAATAGGCTCCATAGTGTCAAATGTCCACACTTAATATTTGAAGTGCTGCCACTGCTAAATAGACAACCACTCCCCTCTTTAGTAAACTGGCAATGTTAATCAATGCAACACAAACAAACATCCACACGCCTTCAGAATAAAGATCTTTTGTAATGTGCTTAAATAATATGCGCTCACCTGATCCTCCGTGCCTGTTTGTCAGTGAGGCATTCAAAGCAGTGGGCACTGTGGTGCAAAGGAATCCCGTATTCACACGGTGTGCCGTCCTAAGGCACCTTTGTGATCCTCTCACCTCTTCTCAGCATCTCCGCGTCTGACCCAGCAAACTCCTTGGCGCTTACGATGACGTCATCTTTAGGGGAGAAAAAATGCTATGTTGCTGTGAAATGAATGGAAGGGTAGTATACGGTACACTGCGAGAAGGAGACAGGATCCACTGGAATATAATACACGTAGAATAAACTTGATCCACTCCTTCTGTTTATGTAAAACAATGTACTTTATTTAATACAGTTTAAAACCAGCATGGAAGCTCCAAATTACAAATACAAGGTAGGCGCAGCACTGGGCTTACGCGTTTTGGCTGTATAGCGGTAATCATAGCCTATAGTGCTGTGTCCTACATTGCTATTTAAGATACTCGGAATGAGCCCATTGGCTCCATCACAAAACTAATTAAGACATAAACAGCACCTACTTTGTTAACGCTTTAATAGCTTCACTTTCACTAGATGTATTTTAATAAAATAAGATGTTTAAAGAATACATTGCAGGCTCTAAGTGAGATGCCAAAGATAATAGAATATAAATGTATATATAAAAAAATCTTGTTGGAACATGAATCAGTTCAGTCCAATACTTTAAGTTGGAATATTTCTGGACCAAAAGTTGGCAATTGGCACAAATGCTTCAACTCAAATATTTGGCTTGGCGATGTGTTCTTTTAGTCCGCAAAAAACACAAGTTAAAACATATCCTATTGCTGGACTAGTCTAACAATTAGACATATAAAGTTAAAAAAGTTAAACACATAGTCAAACCAAAAAAATTGGCTCAATTCTTATTATGTGGCAGATGAACCATTACCAGAACATGGGTGTTATCAAAAACAGGGGTCGCCAACCTTTCGGACCTCAGGGACCACTAAACTCACAATTTTGAATCCCGTGGACCACTAACATGATTTTCTTACACACACACACACATACTGTACATAGCTAGTATAACCATATTTAAGTTTACATTATGTATATATTTACACATTTTTAAGAATTATTTTTGGAATTAACTAACTGAATGACAGAACTGAGAGAATACTTCCAAATGACAGATGAAGGGTGAGTGCCAACTTTTGAGCTGGAAACAGAAAGTGGGAAAAAAATAATTATATTTAAAAGGACCACAAGACTTCCAAGTTACCTCCCCAGTAAGGAATTATTCAAAACTACAGACAGACATTGTAGTCATAAATTAAGTTTATATCAGAAAGCTCTCAGTATGAATGTGAGCTAACCACAGCTGATGTTACTGGCAATTACTATAATACTGGTGGGATATGGCTGATCTATTGGATGGCAATTACTGGAATACAGGTGGAATGGCTTTGTGCACGGGAAAATGATTATAATGAAAAATAATTCATATTTAATTTAAAAAAAAGAAGATGGAGGGGAGGAAGACAAACAGTAATGTTAGTCCATCTGAAGGAATTAGGAAAACTACTACACAGACAGGTAAAGGGAAGAAAATAAATGAAATATAAGAGACAATCTTTTTTTTTTTTTTAAGATTTTCTTTTTATATATACTTTAATTTCACTATTTCAAGCCAAGACTACACCAACCTCTGCTGGCTTTAGAATGGAAGTTAGGAGAAGTTAAAAATACAATCTAGCTACACAAGTAGCGCAGTACTATGCAACGTGTGAAGGGATATTGAAATTTAACTTCTCCGTCGATTTTCACTGATGTCCAGCCAGGCACTGTAGGGAGTTGCGGCGCGACGGGGGTGACACATCAGAGGAGATTAATTCCTGCTTGATGGTGTCAAGGAACACCAACATCTTCTCATGGACCACCAGTGGCCCATGGACCACTGGTTGGCGACTGCTGATCTAAAATACATAAAGACCTAAAAAACATATCTGAATATAATTATAGACAAAGTATAGTCACAATCTGAGACATGATTACATATAACCATAAGAACAATAATGTGTAAAATGAAAGGTTTTGACTCAAAGAGGGGATTCAGGAAGACTACAGGAATCCCCAGGTGCTCCAGGGGATTATTTCCAATAGTTAATCATATCAAATTTTGAATTGAGTCCCCGGGGAATCCTGGTGTCCAACTTGAAAATCCAAAAGATTTCCCTTTTGGCCAATAACTGGTCCAAATTTCCTCCATGCTTGGGTAGCATCAATTTTTCAATAGCACATTTGAACAAGTTTAGATTGCCATTGTGTGTATTAATGAAATGCTGGACGAGGGGAGTAGATGCTTTACCTATGTGTATTGTTGATAGATGTTACATGCCAGTGTGTCTCAACCATGAACTGCCAATATTAGGTGTGTGTTTAAGCTGAGTGGATGCCAAAATCGATCCCAGGGATCTTGTTTTTTTGTAAGAACACCTAATACCTTCCTCCACAGCATTCACCAACCGATCATCTGCTGCAAGTAGTGAAAAATGATTTTTCACAATATTGCAGATTTGATGGTATTGGGTGCTATATTCAGTGACAAAATGGAGCCCTTTGAAGTCCCCTGATTGCATTTTTTTCCTCCTTCTCTCTTCTAAGAGTATGTTCCTGAGAATAGATTCCACAACTTTCCTAGCTCTCTGTATATCATGTCCAGGGTATTTTCTATCTCTGAGTCTTTTGCCTAACTCATTTGCTTCTCTATGAAAATCTGAGGGGTTGGAACAATTCCTCTTCAGTCTAATGAATTGTCCTTTGGCAACTGTGTATCTTATTTGTTTTGGATGGCAACTGTTGCCATGTAGGAGAGTATTCCCTGTTATGGGCTTGCGATTCACATCAGTAATTACTTTCTCCCCTATTGTTCCTTTTTAGGGTTAAATCCAGAAAATTTATTTCCATAGGATTAAATTCAAACGTTAATTGCAGGCCCATATAGTTCAAATTTAAGTATTCAATGAAGTTGTTGATATCACTGGGTTCCCCTGCCCAAATGAACAGGAGATCATCGATGTACCTATTGTACAGTTTGATACTCCCCTTAAATGGGTTCCCATCTCCAAAGATGCGGTCCAGCTCCCACCAGCCTAAATATAAATTTGCATATGATGGGGCAAACTTAGCGCCCATAGCTGCCCCGCATCTTTGGAGATAGAACTCTCCCTCAAATTTAAAAAAGTTGTGAGTGAGGAGAAACTGCACAGTTCTCACAACATAGACTTGAAATTCCTGTGAATAATCAGAAAAGTGATGAAGAAAAAAAGCAATCGCTTGTATCCCATTACCATTCGGTATGGATGAGTACAACACCACTGCATCCACTGTGAGCCATGTGTAGCCCTCACACCAATCAAAACTTACAATGTTGATGACATGTTTGGTGTCCCTGATGTATGAGGCTAGTGTCACTACCAATGGTTGTAAAATGGAATCAACCCATTGGGAGAGGGTCAGGGTTTTTTCCCTGTTGTGTTTGCCATGTGCTGCTGGCAGCCATTTTACTCACCTCTCTTCCTGACTATGGTGCATTGTGGGGGATGCTGCTCATTTCCTGCACTTCCTTTTATGACCAGACTCGTGTGCATCATTCATGTGAGACAGAATGCAGTCTCAGAATTGTGATGTCATCACTTATTATTTAAAGGGCTCTGTTCAGTATGCTTTGCCTTTGCGTTGTCTCAGACCTGTTTGTGAGAGTTCCTGTGTATTACCTGGCTGCCTGACGTCCTTCCTGGTTCCCGATCACTGGCTTGTTCCTGACTCTGCTTTTTTCCTTGTTCCTGATTCTGGCTCGTCTGACTATTCGCTTTGGCTCCTGACTCGGCTCATTTGACTACCAGCTCTGGTTTTGACTAGTGATGTCGCGATCCTAAAAATTTGCGTTCGCAAACGGCGGACACGAACTTCCGCAACTGTTTGATAACGGGCGAACCGGGCGAACCACCATAGACTTCAATAGGCAGGTGAATTTTAAAACCCACAGGGACTCTTTCTGGCCACAATAGTGATGGAAAAGTTGTTTCAAGGGGACTAACACCTGGACTGTGGCATGCCGGAGGGGGGATCCATGGCAAAACTCCCATGGAATATTACATAGTTGATTGCAGAGTCTGGTTTTAATCTATAAAGGGCATAAATCACCTAACATTCCTAAATTGTTTGGAATAACGTGCTTTAAAACATCAGGTATGATGTTATATCGATCAGGTAGTGTAAGGGTTACGCCCGCTTCACAGTGACAGACCAAACTCCCCGTTTAAAGGGACAGTCTACACCAGAATTTGTATTGTTTTAAAAGATAGATAATCCCTTTATTATCCATTTCCCAGTTTTGCATAACTAACACATTTATAATAATATACTTTTAACCTCTGTGATTATCTTGTATCTAAGCCTCTGCAAACTGCCCCTTTTTTCAGTTCTTTTGACAGACTTGCAGTCTAGCCAATCAGTGCCTACTCCCAGATAACTTCTCGTGCATGAGCACAGTGTTATCTATATGAAATACGTGAACTAACACCCTCTAGTGGTGAAAAACTGTTAAAATGCAATCTGAAAGAGGTGGGCTTCAAGGTCTAAGAAATTAGCATATGAACCTCCTAGGTTAAGCTTTCAACTAAGAATACCAAGAGAACAAAGCAAAATTGGTGATAAAAGTACATTGGAAAATTGTTTAAAATTACATGCTCTATCTGAATCATGAAAGTTTATTTTGGCCTAGACTGTCCCTTTAACGCACCGCAAACAACCGCAAACAGTCAATTTGCACAATCGCAAACACCCCATTTGCACAAGGTTGGATACCAAGCTAGCCATGTCCCGTTCCTTGTCCTCACTGATGTCATTGAAGGTCTCTTCCTCCACCCAGCCACGTACAACACCAAGGGTCCCCGAAAGGTGACAACAAGCCCCCTGGGACGCCTGCTGTGTTTGGTCTTCCACCTCTTCAAAGCCACCTTCCTCCTCTGACTCCTCTTCTTCAGACTCCTCTCACTGCATTGCCTCTCTCTGCGTTATTATAAGGTGTGTTAAGTAGTACTATTCCTATCAGTGTAATACCTGTTAGGTCCCCTATCAGGGGACGTGTATATGGCATGGATTTTAGGAACCGGGAGATGGAAAAAGATGCTTGGTCAGTCCTCCTACTTCAAATTTGTGGCACTGCGCGTGCAATCTACTGTGCCACCAGATATGAGTGGTGTGTTAAGTAGTATATTCTGATCAGTTTAATCCCTGTTACGTCCCCTATCAGGGGACGTCTATATGGCATGGATATGTATTTGGCATGGCCGAAACACAAGTGGCTGTCAGATAACAGTCCGGCCACGAGATAGATAGATTTTATAGATAGATAGATAGATAGATAGATAGATAGATAGATACATAGATTAGATCAGTGATATTTAACCTTTTTTTTGCCGTGGCACACTTTTTTACATTAAAAAATCCTGTGGCACACCACCATCCCAAAGTTTTAAACAAATCACACATTGTAGCCTAATACAGCATATATATAAACACATACACACAAACACACCCATACTGAATGTATTGTGCTATTATGCCATGCCTCCTACAAACTGCCCCTGCACTGGGAGTAAAAAACAAACAAAGTTTAAAAAATATGTCACACTGTTGTCAGTCTACCGTGGCACACCTGAGGATCTCTTACGGCACACTAGTGTGCCACGGCACACTGGTTGAAAAACAGTGGATTAGATAGATAGATCAATAGATGCAATAGATACATTTGATAGATACAATCGATAGATCGATAGATTTGATAGATAAATAGATAGATTTCATAGATAGATAATTTTCCAGACAGAGAATTACAAGACGTGCGGTCTGTGACCCATGGTAAGGTTGAATTCAGATTAGATTGATGGTACTACTCATAAATGTAATGTTTGGGTCAATTACCCTTCTGTATTAAGGTCACTGGCCTTACTATCTTATAATAGAATGTGGTTAGGTGCTATGTATCAACAAAGATTCATTACAGATTGGTTAGCTATATAAACTAACTGAAAAAAGATACTTTGTAAGCACTCAAAAGACCCCTAATTTGTTGGAGTTTAAGAAGAAGAATCACACCAATTAAAACATAAATCTTTATTAGAACGTATTAAAATCTGGGTTTGTTAAAACTAAAATGCTGGACTAGAGTTTCCAGTAAGAAAACTGGATATCATACACTAGAACCTATTATGATAATTCACCTGCTATCAATGGCAAATATAAGGTTACTGGCCTAAGTAAGTTACACTAGAAAATATGGAATAGGGTCATAAGGTGTAATGTGGTAAAAATGGATAATCTAAGCAATAACAGATTCAACTCCCTCCTGTTATGACATAATTAATTGCTGGGGAAATTATAACCTCTAGAGCGTACTGATGTTAAACACATAGGTAAAGTGGTATAAATAGAGCAGCTGTGTGTAGAAATTCCACCTAAATTGTTGAATCTAATGTGTTAATCCTATTATATATTATTAGGAATTAACAACTTATTGGTAGAAAAACTAGTATTCGCCTGTAACTATTGTATAAGAGAATCTCCTACATTAGATAAATAAATTCCTAGAGGTAGTGATTCCACAAGTTGGACCTTAATAACGATCCCTAGTTGTAAGAGTAATATCTACTGTCCCTATACAAGGGATTGAGTAAAAGATTGGTGTAACTAGCGACTGCTTATAAACACATAGGTAAACTAACTATACTTGGGGCAGTCCCTTGGATAATTGAACCTAAATGATCGTTATATCACATATATCAAACTGTCTAAGTAACTGTGCTATAAGTAGTAGTATAGATAGAATTGATATATTAAATAATATATAACATATCAATGTGTATATATTGATGTCATAAAGGGTTAATATTCATACATTCACCTTGGTTGAATAGTAGATATAACTTAACAATGATGTTAATACTATAATTCAGCTCATAATTACATCAGGTTTAAATTAAATAAATAGCCTTAGTTGTATAATATAAGGTAAACAAGGGTAGTGTCTGTAGTGCTTGATGTTAACTTGCCAAACAATATGATGCTTGGATTTGTTCACACTTAAACCCACATTTAAGTATCTAGTTTGAAAGGACACAACAAGTGTAACAAAGTGTTTGCATTACACTATATTGGCTAGCATTGAGCCTTTAATATAAGTCCTATAGAGTAAATTAGACAGCCAGTAGCTTGTTAGATTTAAAACATTACATTAACATCCTGTCAGCGTTCATGTGATATGGAACGCTGCCAGCGGTAACACGCATTGTTACTAAGTATCAGTAACGGAGGGCACTTAATATTGTACTAGCCGCTTCGTTGCAGCCTCAGATCAGTTATGAATAATTCTGATTATTGTGTCAACAGAAAACTTCTTAGCTTTTAAATTACCATCGTGTTCCAATAATTTTATATACTGACAGCGTTCAGGGAGGAGGGGGAGCTAATGGGAGCTTGGTGCAATTTTTAAACTTTCACTTGCTGGCAGCAATAATTTAACTAGAACCTGTTGTTAACCTTGATCTATACGCTTAACTGGTGGCACAGTAACTACAATAATTTATAGTATATTTAAGACTGCAACGAAGCAGCTAATATAGTAGCCTGTGCGTCTGGGTATTCACACGGAGCAGTGAAGCGTGTCTTAAGTGGCAATGTTCCTCATTACATGAACGCTGTCAGTATATAAAATTATTGGAACACACTGGTAATTTAAAAGCTAAGAAGTTTTTTGTTGACACAATAATCAGAATACACATTGATATGTTATATATTATTTAATATATCAATTCTATCTATACTACTACTTATAGCACAGTTACTTAGACAGTTTGATATATGTGATATAACGATCATTTAGGTTCAATTATCCAAGGGACTGTCCCAAGTATAGTTAGTTTACCTATGTGTTTATAAGCAGTCGCTAGTTACACCAATCTTTTACTCAATCCCGTGTATAGGGACAGTAGATATTACTCTTACAACCAGGGATCGATATTAAGGTCCAACTTGTGGAATCACTACCTCTAGGAATTTATTTATCTAATGTAGGAGATTCTCTTATACAATAGTTACAGGCGAATACTAGTTTTTCTACCAATAAGTTGTTAATTCCTAATAATATATAATAGGATTAACACATTAGATTCAACAATTTAGGTGGAATTTCTACACACAGCTGCTCTATTTATACCACTTTACCTATGTGTTTAACATCAATACTCTCTAGAGGTTATAATTTCCCCAGCAATTAATTATGTCATAACAGGAGGGAGTTGAATCTGTTATTGCTTAGATTATCCATTTTTACCACATTACACCTTATGACCCTATTCCATATTTTCTAGTGTAACTTACTTAGGCCAGTAACCTTATATTTGCCATTGATAGCAGGTGAATTATCATAATAGGTTCTAGTGTATGATATCCAGTTTTCTTACTGGAAACTCTAGTCCAGCATTTTAGTTTTAACAAACCCAGATTTTAATACGTTCTAATAAAGATTTATGTTTTAATTGGTGTGATTCTTCTTCTTAAACTCCAACAAATTAGGGGTCTTTTGAGTGCTTACAAAGTATCTTTTTTTGGTTAGTTTCTATAGCTAAACAATCTGTAATGAACCCATGGTAAGGTTCCCAGAGGCAGTTGCGGCGCCCGAGGCTCTGATTAGAACAGAGCACTCTGGAACGTATCTGCCCTCGGCCGAAATCGGAACATTCTTTAGCTTTCTGTCTGTCGGCCAAATGTCCGTCTGCCAAATGTCCGTCTGCCAAATGTCCTTCTGCATTTTTTCAGAGCACCGTGTGCAATCTACTGTGCCACCAGATATGAGTGGTGTGTTAAGTAGTACTATTCTGATCAGTTTAATCCCTGTTACGTCCCCTATCAGGGGACGTGCATATGGCATGGATTTTAGGAACCGGGAGATGGAAAAGGATGCTTGGTCGGTCCACCTACTTCAAATTTGGGGCACTGCGCGTGCAATCTACTGTGCCACCAGATATGAGTGGTGTGTTAAGTAGTACTATTCTGATCAATTTAATCCCTGTTACGTCCCCTATCAGGGGATGTGTATATGGCATGGATTTTAGGAACCGGAAGATGGAAAAAGATGCTTGATCGGTCCTCCTACTTCAAATTTGGGGCACTGCGCGTGCAATCTACTGTGCCACCAGATATGAGTGGTGTGGTTTTTGAAGCCACAGTGCAGCACCAGAGGCCAGAAAAATTTGTCATGTACACATGCCTGAAAAATTAGGTATTGTTGCACCCACTGCTGTAGCAGCGGCCAAAAAATTGATGTTTGTTTCCAAGGCAGAAAGTGCCCTAAAACATTGCGGCTTGAACCCTAGTTGGTGGCGGATAAGTCACGCAAATCATCCGGCATTCAAAGATAAAATACAGCAGCGTGCGGACCATTTTTAGCCCAAGGCAGCTCATCTCATCAGGCCTTTTATACTTGAATGTATCGCCCAATGTCAGTCCCTTCGGGATCCATCACTCATTCATCTTAATAAAGGTGAGGTAATCTAGACTTTTTTGACCTAGGCGACTTCTCTTCTCAGTGACAATACCTCCTGCTGCACTGAAGGACCTTTCTGACAGGACACTTGAAGCGGGGCAGGCCAGAAGTTCTATCGCAAATTGGGATAGCTCAGGCCACAGGTCAAGCCTGCACACCCAGTAGTCAAGGGGTTCATCGCTCCTAAGAGTGTCGAGATCTGCAGTTAAGGTGAGGTAGTCTGCTACCTGTCGGTCGAGTCGTTCTCTGAGGGTGGACCCCGAAGGGCTGTGGCGATGCATAGGACTTAAAAAGCTCCGCATGTCCTCCATCAACAACACATCTGTAAAGCATCCTGTCCTTGCCGGAGTGGTCGTGGGAGTCGAAGGATTACTTTCACCTCTTCTCCTGTTAGATTCCTGTTGTGCTGTGACATTACCCTTATACGCTGTGTAAAGCATACATTTTAATTTATTTTGGAACTGCTGCATTCTTTCCGACTTGCGGTAATTAGGTAACATTTCAGGCACTTTATGCTTATACTGGGGGTCTAGTAGCGTGGACACCCAGTACAGGTCGTTCTCCTTCAGCTTTTTTATACGTGGGTCCCTCAACAGGCACGACAGCATGAAAGACCCCATTTGCACAAGGTTGGATGCCGAGCTACTCATGTCCCTTTCCTCGTCCTCAGTGATCTCACTGAAGGTATCTTCTTCCCCCCAGCCACGTACAACACAACGGGTACCAGATAGGTGACAACGAGCACCCTGGGATGCCTGTTGTGGTTGGTCTTCCTCCTTCTCCTCCTGAAAGCCACATTCCTCCTCTGACTCCTCTTCCTCACAATCCTCTTCCAGCGTTGCCGCAGGTCCAGCAAGCGATGCTGATAAGGCTGCTTCTGGTGGTGATGGTGAGCACAACTCTTCCTCTTCACGCTCATCTACGGCCTGATCCAGCACTCTTCGCAGGGCACGCTCCAGGAAGAAAACAAATGGTATGATGTCGCGATGGTGCCTTCGGTGCGACTGACTAGGTTTGTCACCTCCTCAAAAGGACGCATGAGCCTACAGGCATTGCGCATGAGCGTCCAGTAACGTGGCAAAAAAAATCCCAGCTCCGCAGAGGCTGTCCTAGCACCCCGATCATACAAATACTCGTTAATGGCTTTTTCTTGTTGGAGCAGGCGGTTGAAAATTAGGAGTGTTGAATTCCAACGTGTCGGGCTGTCGCAAATCAAGCGCCTCACTGGCATGTTGTTTCGCCACTGGATATCTGAAAAGTGCACCATGGCCATGTAGGAACGCCTAAAATGGCCACACACCTTCCTGGCCTGCTTCAGGACGTCCTGTAAGCCTGGGTACTTATGCACAAAGCATTGTACGATCAGATTACACACATGTGCCACGCATGGCACAAGTGTCAACTTGCCCAATTTCAATGCCGCCACCAAATTACTTCCGTTGTCAGACACCACTTTGCCGATCTCCAGTTGGTGCAGAGTCAGCCACTGATCCACCTGTGTGTTCAGGGTGGACAGGAGTGCTGGTCCGGTGTGACTCTCTGCTTTCAGGCAAGTCAACCCCAAGACGGCGTGACACTGCCGTATCCGGGATGTGGAATAGTACCTGGGGAGCTGGGGGGGTGCCATTGATGTGGAGCAAGACGTAGCAGCAGAAGAGGACTCAGACGAGGAGGTTATGAAAGAGGATGGAGTAGGAGGAGTAGAGGAGGTGGTAGCAGGCCTGCCTGCAAGTCGTGGCGGTGACACCAACTCCTCTGCAGAGCCACGCATTCCATGTTTGTCAGCCATCAGCAGGTTTACCCAATGCGCAGTGTAGGTGATATACCTTCCCTGACCATGCTTTGCAGACCAGGTATCAGTGGTCAGATGGACCCTTGCCCCAACACTGTGTGCCAGACATGCCATTACTTCCTTTCGCACAATCGAGTACAGGTTGGGGATTGCCTTTTGTGAAAGAAATTTCGGCCGGGTACCTTCCACTGCGGTGTCCCAATTGCTACAAATTTTTGGAACGCCTCAGTCTCCACCAGCTTGTATGGTAAAAGCTGGCGGGCTAAGAGTTCAGACAAGCCAGCTGTCAGACGCCGGGCAAGGGGGTGACTTTGTGACATTGGCTTCTTACGCTGAAACATGTCCTTGACAGACACCTGACTGTGGGCAGATGAGCAGGAAATGCTCCGGAAGAGAGACGGAGTGGCAGATGGTTGAGAGGGGGCAAGGAGGACAGCAGTGGTTGATGTGGCTGAAGATGCTGGAACAGGAGGAGGATGGCGGCTTTGAGTTTGTGTGCTGCTTCTACTCATGTGCTGATCCCATAGGCGTTTGTGATGTGCGATCATGTGCCTTCGCAAAGCAGTTGTACCTAGGTGGGCGTTGGACTTCCCACGACTCAGTTTCTTTTGGCACAGGTTGCAAATGGCATCACTGTTGTCAGAGGCAGACACACACAAAAAATGCCACACTGCTGAGCTCTGCGATAACGGCATTCTGGTGGTGGCAACAGCATGTGTTGATTGGCGTGCTATCTGGCTGACCCCGGGTGCCGATGCATGCTGTCTGACTGTGCCACTAGCTCCTTGTGACAACCTCCCCCTGCTTCCAACTCGTCTCCTCCTCCTCTCTGTCTCCCCATCTGAACTTTCCCCCTGTTCTTCTTCTCTTCTAGTGGGCACTCATGTGACATCCACGGACGCATCGTCATCATCAACAGCTTCACTTGTATCTGACAAATCAACAAAGGAAGCAGCAGTGGGTACAACATCATCATCATCACACCATACATCCATGTCTGTAATGCTGCCTGACTTAGACATATCACTGTTATCTACATCCTCTGTCAATGATGGTTGCGCATCACTCATTTCTTCCAAATGATGTGTAAATAACTCCTCTGACAGATCATGTGAAGCGGCTGTGGTGCTAGTGTTGGTGGTGGCGGCAGGCGGGCAAGTGGTAACTTGAGAGGTGCCCGAAGATAAGCTGGAGGAAGATGGTGCGTCAAGGTTCGGAGCGGAAGCTATAGAAGATTGGGTGTCCTGTGTTAAAAAGTCAACTATGTCCTCCTCAGAACTTTTCGAGTTCATGGTACGTGGCCTCTGAACACTGGGCATTATTCTAGGGCCAAAGGGAGTCACAGCACCACGACCACGACGGCACCTGCGGGGTGGCCTGCCTCTGCCTGTCATTTTTTTTAAAATGTACACTGGGCAAGTAGGCACAGTATATGCTGTAAACCTGACACAAAAAAGCAGACTGATGTTTCACAGTCCAAAAAGTTTTTTTTGTTTTAAATGTACACTTACACTACTATTAAACAAGATATGAGTGGTGGCACTGGGCAAGTGGGCACAGTATACGCTGTGAGCCTGGCACACCTGCTGGCAGGCAGGCAACTGCAATTAGATTACACAAGCAGACTGATGTTTCACAGTCAAAAAAGTTTTTTTTTTTAAATTTACACTACTGTTACACCAGATATGAGTGGTGGCACTGGGCAAGTGGGCACAGTATACGCTGTGAGTCTGGCACACACACTGGCAGGCAGGCAACTACAATTAGATTACACAAGCAGACTGATGTTTCACAGTCAAAAAAGTTTTTTTTTTAAATTTACACTACTGTTACACCAGATATGAGTGGTGGCACTGGGCAAGTGGGCACAGTATACGCTGTGAGCCTGGCAAACACGCTGGCAGGCAGGCAACTGTAATTAGATTACACAAGCAGACTGATGTTTCACAGTCAAAATTTTTTTTTTTTAAATTTACACTACTGTTACACCAGATATGAGTGGTGGCACTGGGCAAGTGGGCACAGTATATGCTGTGAGCCTGGTACACACGCTGGCAGGCAACTGCAATTAGATTACACAAGCAGACTGATGTTTCACAATCAAAAAAGTTTTTTTTTTTTAAAATTTACACTACTGTTACACCAGATATGAGTGGTGGCACTGGGCAAGTGGGCAAAGTATACGCTGTAAGCCTGGCACACATGCTGGCAGGCAGGCAACTGCAATTAGATTACACTAGCAGACTGATGTTTCACAGTCAAAAACATTTTTTTTAAAAATTTACACTACTGTTACACCAGATAGGAGTGGTGGCACTGGGCAAGTGGGGCTGGCATACACACTGGCAGGCAGGCAACTGCAATTAGATTACACTAGCAGACTGATGTTTCACAGTCAAAAAAGTTTTTTTTTAAAATTTACACTACTGTTACAACAGATATGAGTGGTGGCACTGGGCAAGTGGGCACAGTATACGCTGTGAGGCTGACACACACGCTGGCAGGCAGGCAACTGCAATTAGATTACCCAGGAAAAAAAAACAGACTGATATTTTAGCCCTAAAAAGGGCTTTTTGGGGTGCTGTCCTTACAGCAGAGATCAGATGAGTCCTTCAGGACTGTAGTGGACACTGAATACACTAGCCTAGCTATCAATTTCCCTATTAAATCAGCAGCAGCTACACTGTCCCTCCTCTCACTAAGAAAGCAGCTTCCAAATGAATCTAAAATGGCTGCTGTCCAGGAGCTGGGAAGGTCTGGGAGGGAGGGTCTCCTGCTGATTGGCTGGAATGTGTCTGCAGACTGTGAGATACAGGGTCAAAGTTTACTCAATGATGACGAATAGGGGGTGGATTGAACATCGCATATGTTCGCCCGCCATTGTGAACGCGAACAAGCTATGTTCGCCGGGAACTATTCGCCGGTGAACAATTCGAGACATCACTAGTTTTGACTCCTGGCTTGTTATTTGAATTATGGACTTTTTATTATTTTTTGCTATTAATAAAGGTGTGATTATTTTTGCACTTCTCGTCTCAGTCTGATTCCTGGCACCCTGACAGAGAGGTGTTCTAGTAAGGAACCAATCCCGCTCACAATGGGTCTTCCCTGAACATTGGAAAGAGTTTTGTGTACTTTGGGAAGATGGTGGAACCAGGGGTTCCGGGGAAAGGTAACATCTAGATACTCAAATGTCTGGTCATCCAAAAACCCCTGCTCCCGACCATCATCCAAAATGTGTCTAAGTTCATGTCTGAACTTATTGGTGGGATCATAAGTCAACACGGAATAACCATTGGTATTCTGCAGTTGACGCAATGCTTCTGTCACATAGTCATCCCTATTCATTACTACCACCACACCACCTTTATCTGCAATGCGTATCACCAGATGCTCTTTATTTTGGAGTTCAACTAGGGCCCTTTTTTGTTTTTTAGTCATATTATGTTTAGTCGAATTCTCATTTGTCTTTAATTTTGTAAGATCAACTTCGACCCTTTGTTGAAAAGTTTCTAGTATGTTACCTCTTGAATGAATAGGGTAAACCCTTGACTTGTTCTTTAAAGAGACACCCCTGTTTACTGTACCCGAAGTGTCACTGGATTCATTCTCCAGTGTTTGTAAAGAAACAACATCACAGATTTCATCAAAACTTTGGTTGCATAGCTGATGGATTGGGAATGGTCTCACTCCCTCCAAAATGTTTCCTTAGAGTTAGGTTTCTGATGAGACGATTTACGTCCAGAAGTGTCTGGAACTTGTTAAAATTTGTAAATGGTGAAAAACCTAAACCAAATGCCAATACATCATATTTCTATTTGGTCAAAACATCAGAAGATAAGTTAATCACATTATTGATTACTTGTACTTTGTTTGCGGGCGGGACCCCCTGAGTTGATATCTCCCTTGAACATTCTTTGTTTGCTGCACTACCCTCAACTGATCCTGTGCCTGTGGAAAACCTGTTCTAGATCAGGGTGTGCAGTATTATTAGTATATGTGGAAAGGGGTACCTGCTTCATTTGAACCCGTGGCCCTTGCTCAACTGTTGTAACCTTGGGTCTAACTACAACTTCACTTACTGGAGGTTCCTTATTTTTTAGAATTCCTGGGTTAGAAGGGGAAATGGCAGAGGCAGTACAATTACTTCCTTCATCTGAGGAATACTCTTTTTCACTTCCAGAGAGCATTCCAGAGGAATACTCTGTTTCATTCCAGATACATTTTTAGATGATTTATTGCCTCTACGTCTGCGATTTCCCCTTCTTTTTTTGCCTGACACCTGGTTTCTTCTGAACTCACTATGTTTTTTTACAATTCCAAATGTAAACTGAGTCTGTCTGGTAATCAGACCTATCCCTCAGAAATTTGGAATGTTAATTTTCCATAACCAGACTTTTACCCCTGGCCACCATTCCCCTTAAAATAGAATCAAATTTCTCAAACTGGGGTTCATGGATACGTTTGCCCATTTCAGATTGTTTTACTTTATAATCTTTTAGCATCATCATGAGCCGTGAAGAACATTCAGATAGAATACTGTTCCAGTCTTTGACAAAGTCTTTTTCACTTGGATCAACATCAAAAGTTGTAAATTTGTACACCCTTAGCCCCCTTGGAATCATTCCTTCCTTCATATACTTCTCAAAGGACCATATATCCCACTGTGTTTTACACTCTTTCAACAGTAGGGACATGATGCCTTTATCATCTGAAAAATCTGTCAGTATTATTCTTGTACATTATTTCCTCTAGCTGTGGCAGGCAATAAAGAAAAAAAGTCCTTTCTTACTCGACTTTGCAAGACCAACTTCATTGGCAGCTTCCATTATAAAAATATTGCAGATGTACCGTTACTGAATGAATCAAACCCACTCTATGGTATCTCCAGAAATATCAATTGGATAATAGTAATAATAACAAGATTGTTAGAGCGGTTAGATATAGTGTCAAATGTCCACACTTAATATTTGAAGTGCTGCCACTGCCAAATAGACAACCACTCCCTTCTTTAGAAAGCTGTTCCGATCAGCCAATAGAATGTGAGCTCAATCTGATTGGCTGATCGGATCAGCCAATCGGATTGAACTTGATTCTGATTGGCTGATTCCATCAGCCAATCAGAATTTTCCTACCTTAATTCCGATTGGCTGATAGAATCCTATCAGCCAATCGGAATTCGAGGGACGCCATCTTGGATGACGTCCCTTAAAGGAACCGTCATTCTTCAGTTGGACATCGTCGGAAGAAGATTGATCCGCGCTGGAGGTCTTCACGATGGAGCCATTCCTCATCGGATGAAGATAGAAGATGCCGCTTGGATCAAGATGGTTGCCGGTCTGGATCGCCTCTTCTTCCCGGATAGGATGAAGACTTTGGAGCCTCTTCTGGACCTCTTCAGCCGCAGGATTATGGATCGCCAGCCCCCGCTTGGGTTGGATGAAGATTTTGGAGCCAGGACCGATCGGTGATACCCGGTGAGGTGAAGATAAGGTAGGAAGATCTTCAGGGGCTTAGTGTTAGGTTTATTTAAGGGGGGTTTGGGTTAGATTAGGGGTATGTGGGTGGTGGGTTGTAATGTTGGGGGGGGTATTGTATGTGTTTTTATACAGGCAAAAGAGCTGAATTTCTTGGGGCATGCCCCGCAAAGGGCCCTGTTCAGGGCTGGTAAGGTAAAAGAACTTTGAACTTTTTTAATTTAGAATAGGGTAGGGCATTTTTTTATTTTGGGGGGCTTTGTAATTTTATTAGGGGGCTTAGAGTAGGTGTAATTAGTTTAAAATTGTTGTAATATTTTTCTAATGTTTGTAAATATTTTATTATTTTTTGTAACTTAGTTCTTTTTTATTTTTTCTACTTTAGTTAGTTTATTTAATTATAGTTATTTGTAGGTATTGTATTTAATTAATGTATTGATAGTGTAGTGTTAGGTTTAATTGTAGGTAATTGTAGGTATTTTATTTAATTTATTTATTGATAGTGTAGTGTTAGGTTTAATTGTAACTTAGGTTAGGATTTATTTTACAGGTAATTTTGTAATTATTTTAACTATTTTAGCTATTAAATAGTTCTTAACTATTTAATAGCTATTGTACCTGGTTAAAATAAATACAAAGTTACCTGTAAAATTAATATAAATCCTAAAATAGCTATAATATAATTATAATTTATATTGTAGCTATATTAGGGTTTATTTTACAGGTAAGTATTTAGCTTTAAATAGGAATCATTTATTTAATAAGAGTTAATTTATTTCGTTAGATTTAAATTATATTTAACTTAGGGGGGTGTTAGGGTTAGGGTTAGACTTAGCTTTAGGGGTTAATCCATTTATTACAGTATCGGCGAGATTCGGCCGGCAGATTAGGGGTTAATAATTGAAGTTAGGTGTAGGCGATGTTAGGGAGGGCAGATTAGGGGTTAATACTATTTATTATAGGGTTATTGAGGCGGGAGTGAGGCGGATTAGGGGTTAATAACTTTATTATAGTAGCGGTGCGGTCCGCTCGGCAGATTAGGGGTTAATAAGTGTAGGCAGGTGGAGGCTACGTTGAGGGGGGCAGATTAGGGGTTAATAAATATAATATAGGGGTCGGCGGTGTTAGGGGCAGAAGATTAGGGGTACATAGGGATAATGTAGGTAGCGGCGGTTTACGGAGAGGCAGATTAGGGGTTAATTATTGTAGGTAGCTGGCGGCGACGTTGTGGGGGGTAGGTTAGGGGTTAATAAATATAATATAGGGGTCGGCGGTGTTAGGGGCAGCAGATTAGGGGTACATAAGTATAACGTAGGTGGCGGTCGGCAGATTAGGGGTTAAAAAAATTGAATCGAGTGGCGGCGATGTGGGGGGACCTCGGTTTAGGGGTACATAGATAGTTTATGGGTGTTAGTGTACTTTAGAACACAGTAGTTAAGAGCTTTATAAACCGGCGTTAGCCCAGAAAGCTCTTAACTACTGACTTTTTTCTGCGGCTGGAGTTTTGTCGTTAGATTTATAACACTCACTTCAGCCACGACTCTAAATACCGGAGTTAGAAAGATCCCATTGAAAAGATAGGATACGCAATTGACGTAAGGGGATCTGCGGTATGGAAAAGTCGCGGCTGGAAAGTGAGCGTTAGACCCTTTAATGACTGACTCCAAATACCAGAAGGCGGTAAAAACCAGCGTTAGGAGCCTCTAACGCTGGTTTTGACGGCTACCGCCCAACTCTAAATCTAGGCCTATGTGTATTGTTGATAGATGCTTCCTGATTAAACAATGGAAATATAAATAAAATATAACTTTTATTTCAAACTTAGTAAGAAGGCAACAAATAGTAGCAGTGTCTTCCTGCTCACACACACATTAAAAACACATCACCTGTGTAGTGTTATTCTAATTTTGTATGATAAATAAGTTATACAGTGACTTGGAAAAATGTGTTGCTTTTTGTATAACAAGGGAAAGGATGCTAAGTGGATTATAGAACAACAGAATTCTTTTTATGTTTAATAAAAGGCAGTGATAGCCTTACTATAGGCTTGTTTAAGCTGTATCAGGATTCTGAAGTTTGACACAGTATTCCTGCGATACCGGTAAAGTAAATGCAACCGTGCCTAGAAGAGGGTGCTTAGCAATAATTTCACTTACGCTTCCTCAGAGGTGTGCGTATCAGGAAGCGTATGTGAAATGCGACCGCATCAGGGTATTTCTCTGTTTTTTAAAAGCTCTCCTGTTGTTGTTGATGTATATAATATATATAAAAAGGTTGTAATAGTAGCAGTGCTTAATTATTGTTAAGCACCCTCTTCTAGGCAGGGGTGCATTTACTTTACCGGTATCGTAGAAATACCGTGGCAATCTTCAGAATCCTGATACAGCTAAAACAAGCCTATAGTAAGGCTATCACTGCCATTTATTATACGTAAAAAGAATTCTGTTGTTCTATAATCCACTTAGCATCCTTTCCCTTGTTATACAAAAAGCAACACATTTTTCCAAGTCACTGTATAACTTATTTATCATACAATATTAGAATAACACTACACAGGTGATGTGTTTTTAATGTGTGTGTGAGCAGCAAGTCACTGTATAACTTATTTATCATAAAATATTAGAATAACACTACACAGGTGAAGTGTTTTTAATGTGTGTGTGAGCAGGAAGATACTGCTACTATTTGCTGCTTTCTTACTGTAATGCTTGTGGGATATTTCCCTATCAGACCAAACATAGCCAGTAGTCTTCTTATCCTGGTGCCAAGTGGAAGGCTAAAGGAAATATCCAAGAACAAAGTGAGTATAAGAAATGAGGTAAGCAGTACTCATGGTAGAGAGGGTAGTCCTTCACGGCAATAAGATTAAGGCAATCCAGAGTATAGCAGTTCAGGGGTAAACCAATAGAATGGTCAGGAACAGGCAGAGGTCCGCAAACAAAAGGTAAGCCAGCAGGTTAGCAGTTCAGAAGTAACCAATAGAATGGTCAGGAACAGGCAGAGGTCCGCAACAAAAGGTAATCCAGCAGGTTAGCAGTTCAGGGGTAACCAATAGAATGGTCAGGAACAGGCAGAGGTCAGCAACAAAAGGTAATCCAGCAGTTTAGTAGTTCAGGGGTAAACCAATAGAATGGTCAGGAACAGGCAGAGGTCAGCAAAAAAGGTAATCCAGCTGTTTAGGAGTTATGGGGTAAACCAGTCAGAGTAGTCAGAAAGATAGAGTTCAGCAATGATAAGGCAGCCGAGCAATTCAAGGGTTAAACAGACAGAGTAGTCAGACAGGCAGAGTTCAGTAACAATAAGGCAATCCAGCAATTCAAGTAATAAAGCACCTAGGAGCACACACAGTAACACCTATACTTGGGCAATGAATGCAGGAAACAGAGGTACTTACATAGGGATGGATTTGCACAAGGGAGGGCAACCAGCTGCAATTAGGACCGGCATCAGAGTAACTTGACATGCGGCGATGGCAACAGAGAGAAGCGGCGACCAGAACCGAAGCGGCATTACACTCCCCCACTCAAGGGTTCCCTCCAGGAACCTGAGTCAGCTTTGAAGGGTGAGCAGCATGGAACTTAGAGACCAGAGATGGAGCATGCACATTTTGTGCAGGGACCCAGGAACGCTCCGCCACAGAGTAACCTTTCCAGTGTTTAAGATATTAGAGCTGCCTGCGGCTGATTCTGGAATCGAGGATTTTGGCAATCTCATACTCCGGTTCGCCATGAATTAGGAGTGGAAGAGGAGGACATCTGCATCGAGTGTACCTGTTTGTGAGGTAGGGTTTGAGCAAGTAGATGTGAAAGACTGGGAGAATATGCAAGGTCTTAGGCAAGGCCACTCTGTAAGCAACAGGAGAAAGTCTTTTGAGGATTTTATAAGGACCAAAATATCTAGGTCCTAATTTGTGACAGGGTTGACGTAAGCGGATATGTGGGGTAGAGACCCAGACACGGTCACCTGCAGAAAAGGCACGAATATTAGCTTGATGATGATTGGCAAACCTCTTGTATGGAGATGGAGATGGTTGAGAGTAACTGAGAGTGAATTTGTTGCCAATGGGCAGTAAGGTCTGTGAAGCGACGTTCTGCAGCAGGGACTCCTGTGGATTGAGCAGAAAGAGGAAAAACACAAGGTTGATAACTAGCTGCGGCCTGGAAGGGAGAGCATCGTAGAGAAGAATTCCAATGAGTGTTCCTTGCCAGTCCAGCTAGGGGCAACAACCCAGAGCAATTAGTATGCTGAGAATTGACATTTGCTCTGAGATAAGCTTCAAGATCCTGATTGGTTCTCTCCGTCTGCCTGTTAGTCTGGGGGTGATAACCAGAGGACAAAGAAACAGTGGTTCCAAGCAATTTGCAAAAGCTTCTCTAGAAGGTAGAAATGAATTGAGGTCCTCTGTCAGAGACAATATTTACAGGTTGACCATGTAGTCATAACACGTGTAACAGAAAAAAAGCGTAGACAATTTTTGGGCTATAGGTAACTTAGGTAAAGGTACAAAATGAACAAGTTTAGAGAACCAATCCATCACCACCCATATGACTGTAAGATGGTCAGAAGAATGAAGGTCTACAACAAAATCCATGGCTATGTATGTCCATGGTTGTTTAGGTATGGACAATGGTTGAAGTAGGCCATGTGGTAGGGAACGGGAAGTCTTATTAACAGCACAAGTCTGACAAGCTTTGACATAAGTCCTGAGAGTCTGACTTCATGGTAGGCTACCACACATGTTGGGAAAGGAGTTTAAAGGTTCTTGTCAAACCAGGATGACCTGACAGCTTGCTGGCATGAGCCCAGGATAGTACAGGAGAGCAAAGGTTTGGAGGAACATAAAGAATCTCAGGAGCCGCAGGGGCTTCAAAAGGTTTTCTTGAGTGGGCTTGTTGCAGTATTTGAAGAAGAGAGGTGTTAAGCTGAGCAACCACACAGGAGGGAAGTATGATGTGTTTGATGGGAGCTTCAGAAGAGTCACTAGACTGAGGAAACTGACTGGAAAGGGCATCAGCCTTTTTATTCTCCCAGGAAGGTAAGAGACTAAAAAGTTAAACGAGAATAGGGCCCACCTGGCCTGTCGAGGATTAAGTCGATGAGCAGTCTCTAGGTAAGTCAGATTCTTGTGGTCAGTGATAATCTGAATGGGGTTCGTGGTACCCTCTAGCCAATGACGCCATTCAGTCAGGGCCATCTTAATGGCTAAGAGTTCATGATTTCCACAATCACAATTGCTCTCTGCAGGAGTGAAGCGTTTGGAGAAAAAGACTACAGGGTGCAACTTGGAGCTTAAAATGTTCCTTTAGGTTGAGACTGCACCAGATTCTATCTCGGAGGCATCAACCTTTAAAGTGAACTGCAGATCAGGATCAGGATGGCGGAGCACAGGAGCAGAACAAAATACTTTTTTTCAAATGAGAGAAAGCATCCACAGCTACAGGAGGCCAATTCTTGCAGTCTCTATTTTGTCTAGTCAGCTCAGTGAGTGGAGCAACGATTTGGGAGAAGTTCTTTATAAACTTGCGATAATAGTTGGAGAACCCCAAGAATCTCTGTAGTTCCTTTAATGAGGTAGGTTGAGGCAATTCCAGAACTGCGGTTAGCTTTGTGGAATCCATGGCAAAACCTTCCTTCGAGATGACATAGCCAAGGAACTGGATATGAACTTGATCAAAGTCACATTTCTCCAGTTTGGCTACCAGAGAATTGTTTCTGAGGCAAAGAAGTACTTGTTTTACATGCTCATAATGCTCCTCAAGGGTGGAAGAGAATATGAGGATGTCATCCAAATAGATGATGACAGTGCGATTAAGGAGATCACGGAAGAGATCATTGACAAATTGACAAATGATTGGAAGACAGCAGGAGCATTACACAGCCCAAAAGGCATTAAGAGGTATTCGTAATGCCCTGATCTCGCGTTGAAGGCAGTCTTCCATTCATGTCCTGGGAAGATACGAATGAGATTGCACGTCCCACGTAGGTCCAACTTTGTAAAGTAGCAAGCATTTTGGAGCGCATCATATAATTCAGTGATCAAAGGAATAGGATAACGATTCTTGATAGTAATGTTGTTTAGGGCTCTGTAATCGATATAGGGTCTGAGACCACCATCCTTTTTACTGACAAAAAAGTAGCCAGCCCCGGCAGGAGAGGAGGAAGGGCGAATAAAGCCTTTAGCTAGGTTTTATTGGATGTATTCCTGTATGGCCTTGGTTTCAGCTTTGGAGAGCGGATAAGTTCTCCCTTTAGGGAGTGGGGCTCCAGGAAAATGGTAAATTTTGCAGTCATAAGGACGGTGAGGTAGCAGCACATCAGCTGCTTTCTTTTCGAAAACATCCGTAAATTCTGCATAAACTGAGGGAAGATTAGAAGGTTGGCTAGGGATGGGACGCAGCAGAGTAACCTTAGCCAGGCAGCAATGAAAACAGGATTTACCCCAGGAGGCCAACTGTCCCTCAGTCCAGTCGAACTGAGGATCGTGTTTACGTAGCCAAGGAAGACCAAGGATAACTGGTTGTGCAGGAGAATGAATGACATCGAACGTCAATTATGTGGAATGAAGGACTCCCACAGTCATGGTTAGGGGTGTTGATTCAAAATGGATTAAACTTGATCCAAGGGGTGTGCCATCCAGAGTAGTTATTTTAAGACATTGTTTTTTCTAAAGAAAAGGCAAGCCTGCATGAATCATGAAACAGTGATTCAGAAAATCAATAAAGGCTTGTGTGTGGACATAATTCTGAAGGAAGGTCAGGGTAACAGGTACCAGGATCCGAGAAGAGTGAGAGGAATTAGTAGTGGCTACACTTAGAGGTACCCCTTTTTTATCCTCTAAGTGTTGGCTTTTCCCGGCAGTAATATCACAATTCTTGAGTTGGTGTGAATTAGAACCACAATAGAAACGCAGTCTCAATCTCCTTCTCTGTCTTTCAGATTCAGAGGGCTTAAGGCAGGGGTGTCCAAACTGAAGAGAGATCCATGGGTTCCTCTTCAGAGGTAAAGGGAGGTGCTGAAGTGGTAGAGGATAGTCTAGATACTGGACGAGTAGGAGGAGGAGAGGGAAGAATTCTGCGAGTTCTTTCTCTCTCAGCTTGTCTCTCCTAAGAGCGAGAATCCAGACTGATACAGTGTTATAAATTCATCCAAGCAAGATGGAACATCACAATAAGTGAGATCGTCCTTGATACGCTCATGCAGGCCTCTCCTGAAGGCTGCTTTGAGAGTACTGCCATCCCAACTGGTCTCAAGTGCCAAGGTGCGAAACTCGATGGCGTATTGTGCCACAGATCTATTGCTCTGGCGGAGATCCAAGAGAGAGTACTCTGCAGCAGAAGTGCGGCCGGAGGTACCAAATACGGAAGATAATGCAGAAATTAAGGCAGAAATTGGAATAGAGTGCTCTGTTCCAATAAAGAAATGATAAAAGTGACCTTTGACTGATGAGACTGGAATGTGTGAGGATCATTGCGGATGTGCAGCCTGCACTGGTTGAGAAAACCCCTACAGTTGGTATTACCATCGTACTTGTCAGGCAACAGTATCCGGGGTATACTTCCAATAACAGGGGGGGAAGTTGCAGCACTAGCAGCAGGGTCCAGCTGTGTAACAACAGGAGCAGTGTTTTTTTCTACAACCAGTGAAGAGAGCATAGCTGATATAGCCTCAAGTTTAGAATCCACATTCTGCAAGTGTATGGCGTGGGTTCCCAGGGTCTGTCCCTGAAGAGAGACTGCTCTTACTACCTCATTTGGGTCCATGGCCCAAGTATAATGTAATGCTCATGGGATATTTCCCTATCAGACCAAACTTGGCCAGTAGTCTTCTTATCCCGGCGTCAAGTGGAAGGATAAGGAAATATCCAAGAACAAAGTGAGTATAAGAAATGAGGTAAGCAGTACTCACGGTAGAGAGGGTAGTCCTTCACGGCAATAAGATTATGGCTATCTAGCAGTATAGCAGTTCAGGGGTAAACCAATAGAATGGTCAGGAACAGGCAGAGGTCAGCAACAAAAGGCAATCCAGCAGGTTAGCAGTTCAGGGGGAACCAATAGAATGGTCAGGAACAGGCAGAGGTCAGCAACAAAAGGCAATCCAGCAGGTTAGCAGTTTAGGGGGAACCAATCGAATGGTCAGGAACAGGCAGAGGTCTGCAACAAAAGGCAATCCAACAGTTTAACAGTTAGGGGTAAACTAGGCAGAGTAGTCAGACAGGCAGAGTTCAGCAATGATAAGGCAGTCCAGCAATTCAAGGGTTAAACAGGCAGAGTAGTCAGACAGGCCGGGTTCAGCAATGATAAGGCAGTCCAGCAATTCAAGAGTTAAACAGGCAGAGTAGTCAGACAGGCAGAGTTCAGTAACGATAAGGTAATCCAGCAATTCAAGTAATAAAGCACCTAGGAGCACACACAGTAACACCTATACTTGGGCAATGAATGCAGGAAACAGAGGTATTTACATAGGGGTGGATTCGCGCCAGGGAGGGCACCCAGCTGCAATTAGGACCAGCATCAGAGTAACTTGATGTGCGGCGATGATGTCATCACCACACGCCAGAAGCAACCGTTGCATCCAAGGCAATGCCCGCCACGTCCATGGCAACGGCCATAACAACAGTGAGAAGCAGCGGCCAGAACCGGAGCGCTGTGACACTTACTAAGTATGAAATAAAAGTTATATTTTAACTAATTACAATTGCTTATATTCATAGTTAGTGCAAAAAAACATTTTTTTTGGATACACTCACCATTGTGTGGGATTTGTCCTTATTTGAATAACTATATTGCAGCAGTTTTGTAAGAATATCAATTTGCAAGAGCAATAGATGGCAGCACTATTTCCCGTCATGTAGTGCTCCAAACACCTAACAAGTTAACACTTTAAAAAGAATACCATGGTAACAAAACAAATTTGATAAGAGAAGTAAATTGTAAACTTTTAAAATGGTATGCTCTATCTAAATGTCAATATTAATGTTTTTTTGTGGTTTTATATCTCTTTTATATATTTTTATCCATTTCTAAATAAATCTAATTACATAACATTATACTGTGCTAAAGTGATATTAAAGGTATAGGAAAGTCAAAATGAAACTTGCATGATTTAGATAGGCCGTGTCATTTTAAGACACTTTTAAATCCACTTCTTTTTTCAAACCGTGCTTCGTTCTCTTGGTATCCCTTGATGAAAAAGTATATGCACATATCTTTCACTAGTTGGACCTAGTTGCTGATTGGTGCCAGAACATATTTGTCTCTTGTGATTGGCTAACTAAGGATAACAGGAGAATGAAGCAAATTTGATAATAGAAGCAAATTGGAAAGTTATTTAAAATTGTATGTTCAATCCAAATCATCTGTCCCTTTAATACTTATTAGTTAAATATACACATATTGTGCTCAAATAAACTTAAAACATTACCTTATTTAAATAAATTATTGTAGTGCATTAACTAAATTACTGAAATTACTTTAACATCTTTAGTGAATAAACTCTTGCTAAATTAATTTTTTTATTAGAATAGTACATCTATGGTATTTAATCCTCGTTCAAGTTTTTAAGTAAAAGGGTCTAAAAAAATTACCTCCCCTCCAAGGGATATCTACTTTTTCAATCCCTAACCATTGAAACATATTTTAGGAATAAATATTGCTATTTTTACAGTGGAATGGTACACCATGGTCTTTAACTCTTTTTCTATGTTGTTTAGATGTTGCAAAATTCAGGTTTTTACAAATCTGTATGTCTGACCTAAATATTACATTTTTCAGCTGCATGCCATTACATTTTTTGCAACTGATATAGAGCCAGATTACAAGTGGTATGCTATTTAGCTATTTCACTTGCAAGTAAACAATGATGGATGTAATGTTTGAGCATGAGCGAAAACCGATGCGCTCTAACTTCAGGACTTCAGATACTGTAACCGCATTCTCCCTTTAGACTTCAATGGAGCACGCTTTCAAAAAGAAACCTAATACTTATTGCTGGCGCGCTAACCCAACATTGCGTTAGATCTACAGCATGAAGGTAGTTATTCATATCTTATATTTCAATGTTCTTCACATGGAAGAAAATGTTCATTTTTATTTTAAATACATATTTATATATACATCAATCTACATCTACAGCAAAAACACTTACCCCTATATGGGATTTAACACAGTATCAGAAGCAAAAAGCCTGAGATGCTGCATATTTAATTTGCATATCTTACCCAGAATCCTCTTGTTCATTGGTAACAGTGTATGCAGAGTATTTTTTGGATATACATGTATATACAGTGTATGTGTTTATATGTGTGTGTATGTATATACAGTATATGTGTTTATATGTGTGTGTATGTATATACAGTATATGTGTTTATATGTGTGTGTATGTATGTATATATATATATATATATATATATATATATATATATATATATATACTTACACACAATATCTCACAAAAGTGAATACACCCCTCACATTTTTGTAAATATTTTATTTTATCTTTTCATGCGACAACACTGAAATGACACTTTGCTACAATGTAAAGTAGTGAGTGTACAGCCTGTATAACAGAGTAAATTTGCTGTCCCCTCAAAATAACACAGCACACAGCAATTAATGTCTAAACCATTGGCAACAAAAGTGAGTACACCCCTAAGTAGAAATGTCCAAATTGGGCCCAAAGTGTCAATATTTTGTGCGGCCAACATTATTTTCAAGCACTGCCTTAACCCTCTTGGGCATGGAGTTCACCAGAGCTACACAGGTTGCCACTGGAGTCCTCTTCCACTCCTCCATGACGACATCACGGAGCTGGTGAATGTTAGAGACCTTGAGCTCCCCCACCTTCCGTTTGAGGATGCCCCACAGATGCTCAACAGTGTTTAGGTCTGGAGACATGCTTGGCCAGTCCATCACCATTATTCTCAGCTTTTTTAGCAAGGCAGTGGTCATCTTGGAGGTGTGTTTGGGGTCATTAACATGTTGGAATACTGCCTTGCGGCCCAGTCGCCGAAGGGAGGGCATCATGCTCTGCTTCATTATGTCACAGTACATGTTGGCATTCATGGTTCCCTCATTGAACTGTAGCTCCCCAGTGCCGGCAGCACTCATTCAGGCCCAGACAATGACACTCCCACCACCATGCTTGACTGTAGGCAAGACACACTTGTCTTTGTACTCCTCCTGGTTGCCGCACACGCTTGACACCAAGGCCTCTAGTTATCAAGCCGTCAACCTTAAATACGCTGGAATTCTGCAGCGTATTTGTGGCGAGGCTGATTCGCTGTATTTATCAAGCACTACAGCCCGGCAAAAGTAGAATATAGTGACATAAGCTTCGATCCGCCGGACTCAGTCTGACACAGATCGATTCTTACGTCACTCCAGATGTTCCGAACGCAAGTTCGGCACAATCTGACTACTTTTGGTAGTTATCAAACTACTACCAGGTACGCTCGCCACTATTCTGGGCCAGCGTACCTGGTTTTCAATCCGCCGCCCTGGAGGTGGCAGATCCCATAGGAATCAATGGGAGTCTGACCATAGCGAAAGCTCATGTTCGCTGCTGCCCGACATCCAATTGATTCCTATGGGAAGTGTGTACACCTAACACCCTAACATGTACCCCAAGTCTAAACACCCCAAATCTGCCCCCCCTACACCGCCACAACTAAATAAATGTATTACCCCCTAAACTGCCGCTCCCAGAGCCCACCGCCACTATAATAAAATTCTTAACCCCTAAACCTAAGTCTAACCCTAACCCTAACCCCCCCTAACTTAAATATTAATTAAATACATCTAAATAAATATTATTCTTATTAACTAAATTAATGCTATTTAAAACTAAATACCTACCTTTAAAATATAGCTACAATCTAACTAATAATTATATTGTAGCTATTTTAGGATTTATTTTTATTTTACAGGCAAATTTAAATTTATTTTAACTAGGTACAATAGCTTTTAAATAGTTATTAACTATTTAATAGCTACCTAGATAAAATAAAGTCAAATTTACCTGTAAAATAAAAACTAACCTAAGTTACAATTACACTTAACACTAAACTATCATTAAATAAATTATTCCTAATTAAAAATAAATACTTACCTGTAAAATAAACCCTAAGATAGCTACAATGTAATTAATAATTACATTATAGCTATTTTAGGATTTATATTTATTTTACAGGTACCTTTGTATTTATTTTAACTATGTAGAAGAGTTATTAAATAGCTATTAACTATTTAATAACTACCTAGCTAAAAGAAATACAAATTTACCTGTAAAATAAATCCTAAACTAAGTTACAATTAAACCTAACACTACACTATCATTAAATAAATTAAATTAATTAACTATAAATACCTACAATTAAATACAATTAAATAAACTAACTAAAGTACAAAAAATAAAAAAAACTAAGTTACAAAAAATAAAAAATATTACAAGATTTTTAATCTAATTACACCTAATCTAAGCCCCCTAATAAAATAACAAAGCCCCCCAAAATAAAAAAATGCCCTACCCTATTCTAAATTACAAAAGTAATTACAAATGCTCTATTACCTTACCAGCCCTTAAAAGGGCCTTTTGCGGGGCATGCCCCAAAGTAATCAGCTCTTTTGCATGTAAAAAAAATACAACCCCCCACCAACATTAAAACCACCCACATACCCCTACTCTAACCCACCCAAACCCCCCTTAAAAAAAACTAACACTAACCCCCTGAAGATCTCCCTACCTTGAGTCGTCTTCAGACAGCCGACCACCGATGGAAGAGAAGAGGATATCCGCAGCGGCCGAAGTCATCATCCAAGGGACGCTGAAGAGGTCTTCCATCCGATAGAAGTCTTCATCCATGCGGCGTCTTCAATCTTCATCCATCCATCCGGAGCGGAGCGGTGCCTTCTTCAAACGAGCCGACGCGGAGCCATCCTCTTCCAACGACGCCTACCCGACGAATGGATATTCCTTTAAGTGACGTCATCCAAGATGGCGTCCCTCAAATTCCGATTGGCTGATAGGATTCTATCAGCCAATCGGAATTAAGGTAGGAAAAATCTGATTGGCTGATGCAATCAGCCAATCAGATTGAGCTTGCATTCTATTGGCTGATCGGAACAGCCAATAGAATGCGAGCTCAATCTTATTGGCTGATTGGATCAGCCAATCGGATTGAACTTGAATCTGATTGGCTGAAGAACATGAAGAATGTTTATTTTGTTATCACAATAAGCTTTTTAAATAAAAAGTGATAGAAATATTAAATATTAAAAAATATTAATAATAATTATTATAGATGTACTAAAACATTCTAAACAATCCATAGTATATATATATATATTATTTTTTTTACAGTATCTAATATAATGAACATTTTTTAATATTTAATATTTAATATTTCCATAGCATGCCCTAAAGTCAATCACTTGTGAAACGCTAGAATTGACCATTGAAACAAATAAATGGGACCTCCTTTCTACCTCTTAGCAAATAGCGTGCAGGAAATTTGGCTCCAAAGGGTGCCAAGCCTGATTTCCCCCACGGCTGTTGGCTAAGAGGTGAAAATGTCACCTATCAGGCAAACAGCGTTCTATCATGGGCTGCCTTAGCAGCTTAGAACGGCAAATGCTTGGGACAAGTAAAGGCGCTTTCTGCATGAAGTATTTTATACTTCATGAATGAAAGTCACCTTTATTTGTTTCAATGGTCAATCCTAGCATTTCACAAACACTAGAATTGACTTTCACTTTAAGATGATTTATTCTTCATGCACCGGTAGACCGAAAGTGCAAAACCAAAAGCATGTTATGAATATTTTACATTCCTATGTTCTTCACATAGAAAAACATTAATTTTTTATTATTAAATATATATTTCAATAAATATATGTGATAATATTAATGCAATATATATATATATATATATATATATATATACCTGTATATCAATAAGAATAGATATAGGTTATAGGTTTATACAGATATGTATAGAAATATTTATTTAAAATAAAAATAACATTTTCCTGTATGTGAAGAACATAGGAATGTCAAGTATGAATAACTCTTGTTGGATCAGTTGGATACCACCACAGATGTTGAAGACTGAGTGACCGGCTGCTACACCGTTGCATGATGTTACTGACATGTCCATGTCTACCTGCAAAGGAGAAACAAAAGTGGGAGTAATGCAGGAAAGCAGAGTGGACTCTAAGGGTCCCCCAAACCCCCTCCCATACCCTGAATGCTTTTTCTTAAGACATAATATTCATTTAATGCAACTTTCTGTGCAAAATGGTCAATCTAAGTCTCCCCCCGCACTAACACCATTGCAAAAGATGTTGTAGGGCAATGCGATAATACCAGATGTGCAGGGACAAGGTTATTCTCCTCACATATAGTATATTTTCAATATGCACACAACATATATACACATACTGTAAATACCACATATCATATATGCCTTTAAGAAATGTTATACTTGTCGTTCACTATACTGTTATGTTTTCAAGCAGTTTTCTTATCTAGAAAGAGGGGGGTGTGATATTCCAAGGAGAAACACTAGTTTCACAATATTTTCCTTGTTATGGGAAACTCTAATTTTACTAACACGTTTGCTATAAAATAATATGACTGACATAACATTAGACATGCCTACAAAACTGCAGCTTATTTATTCGAATTGCTGAGAGGGGGCAGAAGAGTTTTAGGCGACATCATAGAGAGAAGTCTCTGAAATAAGCACCTGTGAAATCTGATGCGTGTGTCCCACTGAATGATGACGCTGACTGTAAATGCACTCTGCTGCCTGTCTACCCTTGTACGCTGATATTGCGTTTATAGTTTAATCACTGCCTTGCTAGATAAGCTGATTATTGATTTATGCTATTGCAATACATTCACAATAAACACTGTTATTATCTTGTGTGTGAAATTCCCTTTATACAACATTTTCGTTGTTGGTTTCCTTCCCCTTTTTTAGTACTATTGTGAGACCTTGTCTGTGATTGCCCTAGCACCACGGCATAACACAATGCTAGCAAACTCCCCAGCAGTTCCAGCCTGCCAAACAGTGAGATATGGAGGGGATAAAACGGCCCCTCTTCCTGTGGTGCAAAATGCTGTCTGGGAGTGAGAGGGGGTGATGTCAAGTCGTCAGATTCCCTATGGTCCAGGAGAATGGAAGACATGAAGGAGGGAGAGGGGTTAGGTGCCAAAAGGGCAGAATGATCTGAAACAGGTGTTAAAAAGGAAGAAACAAAGTGGATAGAAGAAGGCAGAGAGGGTAGTAAAAGGAAGAAGAAAAAGAGAAAGTAGGGGAGGAGAAAATAGGGCACCAAGAAGGAGAAGGGGAAAATAAACTGGGTACTATACACAGGTAAGTAAACAAGGAACAGCAGCAGAAGCGGTAGAAAGGTGAAAAAATGAAGAAAATGGGAAATTGACTGCAGAAGAAAGTGAAAGAGAATGCAGAAAAACATCATCTGATATGAAAGCAGTTACACTCTTCTTCCTAATAGATATCTCCTTGTCATCTGTGAATTGTTTGGGAGTCTTGAATGAATAGCAAGATCTTTCAATGTTGCGTCCTGAGAAACAGGAAACTGGATAATGACCCTACTTCCTGTCTGCAGTGCCCCTCTGTTCTCTACCTTCATCTGCTAATACCAAAAATTAAATGTTCTTATAACATATTAGCCCAGTCAAAAATTAACCCTTAATTTGTTTCACCCCTATGCAGTTCTCCACATTCAATCTCTGAGCAATCCATTCAGCATAAATCCCCAAATTTTTCTTTCATGATTCAGATAGAGCATTCAAATTCAAACAACTTCTGTTATCAAATTATCTTTGTTCTCTTGTATTCTTGATTGACAAGTAAAAAGGTAAAATCAGGAGCGGGCACGTGTCTGCAACACTATATGGCAGCAGTTTTGTAAGAATGTTATACATTAGGAAGAGCACTAGACGGCAATCTTTTTTCCTGCCCTGTAGTCCTCCAGACATGTGCACGCTACCTATCTAGATATCTATTAAACAAAGAATAACATGAGAATGAAGCAAATTTCATAAAAGTAAATTGTAAACTTTTTTTTTTAAATTGTATGCTCTGTCTGAATCATGAACAAAAAATTCACACTGTGCTTTTTTTAATACCTAAAATAAAATAAATGACTAACTAGATTTGCTTCAAATTTGAATCTTCTTAATTATTACATGAAGACAAATTTGATGTTGAATTTTCATATAATCTTGAAGTGTGATTTAGTCTCACCCTGATATAAGTTTAATGAACAATTACAAATATTAAAAAAAAAACTATTCAAAAACTAAAGTTTAGTATCAGCTTTCAGCTCATTAAGGGTCAGATTACGAATGGTGCTTTAAAAGTTACATGCGTGCGAAAAGGGATTTATCGAGGGTGTTGAGTTTGAGCGCAATGATTACCGCGTCCTCAGAGCGCTGGTTAACTGTTTTGCGAAACAAAAAAGTGTCACAAAACACATTAAAAAAATACATTACAAAGTACAGTTACACTCATAACAACACAATCTAACAAAAAATAATCCAAAAAAATATTGCACAAAAAAGTTTTAAGCGTTTAAAAATATGAGGTCTCAGGTGTAAGAGAAAAAACAAAAGCAGGCAAAGGGCTTTAACATTGAGATACACAGGTATATATACAGGTAGGTATAGATACATATTGTACCAAAATACCATCAGATATATGTAGAAATATGTATTTATGAATAAATAGAACATATTCTGCTATGTGAAGAACATTGGAATGTGAAATATTCGTATTTTCATGTCAGGTTAGCGCATTTGAGAATATGTGGTCGGTTTTGTGCATGAGTAGGGTGTTTTTTCCACTTTTTTCCTCCATTGACTTCTATGAGGGAATACATTATTGCATGTGCGATAATTTAACTTCAGCTTTTTACGTGCATCGAATTAGCTCGCAAACGAAAACAGTTTACTTTCCACTTGTATCTGACGCGCACAAAAAGCTTACTTCTAGCAGAGTTAGCTCTCATGCGGAAGCGTTACATACCGCTCCACTTGTAATATGGCCCTAAATAAAATATGGACAGATTATACCTGTACACAATATTGTACTCTTTTGTCGGACAATGGCCTTTAGCATAATAGTGGGAGTATCCTATTAGTCTATTATTAAGTGCCGCGGCTTATATTCCTGCTGTCTGCCCCTCACATATATAGTCCTAAGTGCCCTAAAGGCAGCTGTATAGATGCTTTAGCTGACAAACAACATATCTTAAGGATATGTAACTTATAATGATCATCTGCATTAAGTTAACCTCTATCTAACAATGTTTAACCACTGCTTATCTGACTCCCAACACAATTAAACCTAAACCTATCCTCACACTACAAAAGACCTTAACTCTGTTGCCCCCAAATATCCACTGCAAAATACTTTGAAAACCTCTACGACACATTATAGTTAACCATGCTGACCAAAATGGACACAAAACACAATTTTATATTTCATGATTCAGATAGAACATCCAATTTTAAACAATTTTGCAATTTACTTCTATTATCCTACATACAGGGCTGTTTTGTGGCTGTAGTCCCCGGTACCACCCCTCTGTCATCTCATAACAGGTAATATTTGTAATCATCATGTAAATATTTTAGTTTTCACAAGAGGGGGCTGACAGTGGAGGGCCCTCTAGTGGGGCTGTAACAAAATTAAGGGATAACTGAGTTGAAGTCTGGAGTTTGCAGGGGTATTATTGTTACTTTGTTGCAATCTGAGGGGCGGAGAGTGTGCTTTCCTTTATAGGTCCAGGTTGAAGTGGTTCCGGCCTCTTTTCCTGCTTCCAGACTTCGAGAGGATTTTGCTGTCTGTCTGCTGAGCTATGGAACACACGAGGAGGGCTTCTGTTCGTCCAAGGAGGTTCAGAGAGGAAGGATCAGGAACATCTGGAGTCCAGGGACCTGCGGGAGAGAGCATGGACAGTTCGGATGAGGTTGTACCACCTACTCCCAAGGCCCGGTCCCCTGTGTCCCACATAGTTAAGGCTAGAGGGCGTGGGGGAAAAGGGAAGGCCCCTACGAGGCCAGTAAAAGTAATGGCTGCCCCCAGCACTAGTGCAGGGGTGGTTAATAGGCCTGGTGGGAGGGAACAGAGAGAGGCATCCCTGGGACAAGGTACAGGCCTGACCCAGGACACAGGACACATTTTGCTGCAGTCGCAGCAGCAGGGGAGCTCATCTCCCATACAACAGCCACCGGAGGCTTCTGGTTTGGCAGCACTGGCTGCCCTCCTGCCACGATCTCGGCCCTCGTGGTGCTGGCCCGTTCCTTGTCGGTCCCTCCAGGGGGGGCGGGGTTAGTTGAGGATGGTCGAGGGAGCAGGGGGGAGGCCTTAGGCCCACGCTGTAGTGTGGAGGCTGGGGCGGTTAGGCCCGAGAGTAGCCACGCCCCCTCCGATGATGCGGCACGCACGTCGTCATCGTCGGACGTCGAGTCTGACCATAGGCGGGGCCGCAGTCGGAGGAGGCAGAGGAGTAGGAGCGTCTTCACCCACGGAGCTCCCAGTAAGTTGGGGAGGCTCCGGGGGGAGGGCAGTGCTCCAGGGGGGAGACCGGGTGGGCAGGAGGCTGTGAGTGACATCAGAGCTGCAGGGGATGTTGCGGTAGCCACAGGGCAGCTACCGGAAGTGCGCACAAGTACGAGTGTGGCTGGTGCAGGGATCGCTAATACGCAGCTGCAATTGAGTAGTGGCATCACTGGTCTAAGAGCCTCTGAGAGCATGCATATTCAGGGCAGCGTAGGTGCAGTGAGTGGATGGCAGAACGCTGTGAGCTTGAGGAACGCAAGGTTAAGCGTTATGCAGACGACTGGGGCACTGATGGCAGGAAATCATACAGTGGGACAGTATGGTGGAGCGCAGGGAGTTAACACCATTTCAGCTAGTCAGATGGGGTTCATGTCGGCGCCAATCATGTCTATAGGGAGACAGGCAGTTTCCTCTTATGATGGGCAGAGTGGGTCGCATGCTTTGCTTGCTAGCCAGGCTAGTGGTTCAGGAGCAGGTTCAGGCACAGGAGTGAGTGGCAGTGTGCTTGCAGGTGCGATGCAGGGGCACACGGACCACCCAGTTGGTTTGGGTGCTGGTGTGCATGTGGGGAACGTTGATTGGCAGAGGGTGGTCTCTACAGCATTGGGGGTGAACTGGAGTGGAAATTTGAGTACAGTTGATAGGGGGGGGGGGCCCACTGGGGCTCCGTCCTCTTCCCAGAGTACTCCCCATCTTTCTGTTCTTTCACAGGGAAATATGGCGAACAATTCATCTAGCGCGTCTGTGGGGGAAAGTGCTTCTCAATCTCTGCCAGATACGCAGCAATCGGCGGGACCCGCAACAACGTCAGTGGTGGAGCCCTCAACTTCATCTAAGGCAGGGCAACAGGTGGCGACTGGTGAGCTTTCTTTTCCTATACACACACACGCTGATTTGATTTGGGTACATCATCTAGTGGGTCAGACTCAGAGAGTGGAAAGACACTGGGTTTAGTAGGCAAAGGCCAGCAGCGTATGTTTAGGATGAATAAAAAGATGTTTTCAGTGCAGGAAAAGGCGAAGGCAGGGGTTGCAGTGGCATCAATGGTGGCAGAGGACAATCATTTAACGGTGCAGGGTGGAGGGGTTGCGACCCTTCCTATGTCCAGGAAGGTTGCCATGCAGGGGAACACGTATCCCTGTCTGGTGCATTCCCTATATGATCACTTGAAAACAAAAGTTATGAAAAAGATCCAAGAGGGGAGGTATGTGAATATCTTTGAATTGTCCGCTGAGGCATATAGGGAGAAAGAAAAGGCGGAGGAAGGGACTGGACCCAAGAGGGTCAGGCGTCCAGAGACGTATGAGGAGTGGCAAAGGTGCTTTAGGGTCCTGGCTACCTGCTACATTGACAGGTGGCCAGCTCAGGGGCACAATGTGTTTAAATATGTGGCTACTACAGATGACATTCATAAATGATTCAAGGAAGGTGCTTGGAGAGATTATGATATGGCTTTTAGGAGGAAGATGGTCGGCAATACATTGTTACACTTTGGCACGCAGGAATTGCACCTGTGGTCGAAATTGGGGTCGGAACGTTCCCCATCTCCCCTGGGGAGTGCTAGGACAGGAAGTTCTAGGTCAGCGTCGCGCTCAAAGAAGCGGGGCAGGGAGTGCTGGAAGTTCCAGGACAAACTGTGTGACAGGGGAGCGAATTGCTCCTTTCGTCACATCTGCAGGTTCTGTAGCGGCCCACACCCGGGAAGCGAATGCGTTAAAAGGAAAGAAACTGGGGGCAACAAAGGAGGGGCTAGAGGCGGAACTGGGGGCAAGGGCTCCCGTGGCTGGCACGCTACCCGGATCGGGAAGCGGCGGGGGTGCTGCGGGAAGGACTGACGTTAGGTTTTAGGATTCCTGTGCAACATTTCGTACAGGGTTCTGCGGTGCACCACAACCTTAAGTCGGCTTCCTAATTTCCTGATGTAGTGCGGGAAAAAATCAGTAAAGAGGTGGCACTGGGGCGGGTTGTTGGCCCATTTCTGCGCCAACCGTTCCTGGATATGGTGGTTTCCCCTTTGGGCATAGTTCCCAAAAAGGAGACTGGGAAATTTAGGCTAATTCACCACCTTTCATACCCTAAAGGGGCTTCAGTAAACGACAAAATAGATTCGGCAATGAGCTCGGTACACTATCAATCATTTGACGAGGCAGTGGAGCTAGTGAAGGCCGCAGGGAAGGGGGCAAGGCTGGCGAAGCTGGATATAGAATCAGCCTTTAGATTGCTTCAATTGCACCCGTCGACATTCAAGCTGATGGGCTCTTAAGGGAGGGCAGGATAGGGTCCGCAGATTGGGGGAAAGGGAGGCCTTTTTGATCTTTAAATTGAGGACTAGGGTTCCAGAAGGGCTCAATTCTGAGTATGATCTCATCAACTTTTGGTGAACCCATGGGCCTCCCCTCCCCCACCCTGCGAGTGTATTTTGGGTGTATCGTAGGTTTACTATTTCCTCGAATCCACACTCTCAGTCACGTCATGTCATGATATATAGTCACTTAATCTAGGTCATCTGGTTGCGTCTGAACATGCCAAGCAGTTGCACTCTAGAATTAGTAAAGTCTTAAACTAACTCGCTATTTGTGAGGACATCATGTTAGCTTGGCCAGAGGGAGCTATGCGCTTGAGGCAATGTGATTGTATTCACCATGCCCTAGACCACTTTTCGGTCTATAGTACTCTTTATAGGTACAAACTAGTCACATACTCCCTACTGCCAACTTCTTAGACTTCCCAGACTTAATAGGCCGGGTTTTATAGCTTTATAGCCCCAGTTTAACATAGTGCCAATGTTTATGGGCTCTACCTCAACTTTCTAATTTGGAAGGCTATAGTTGTGGTTTACATGCACCTTTATACATTGGCACTATGTTAAGTCCTAACGCTTATAGATTTCAACATTCAGAGATATCACTATAGTTAAGGTGTCACTGTTTTTGTGCTTCCACTGTTTCTGTGACATAGTAGTGTTGGTTTTATGTTTTATATCTCATTGCATACCAAATAATTGAATGTCCTACTGTGTTACAGTGAGCATAGAAAACAGATATCACTTGGGACGCCTGAAAACTTGTGGATCCTGGATTCATTTCACAATCACTTGTTTGGAACACAGTTGCTAGTTGTTAATGCATTTTGTCTGTTGTTTAACTGTTTAAGTGTATTTGCACACTATTGTAAGTTTATGTATGCTATTCCCTTTACCTATGTGTCCCTTTAACATCAATTATAAATGGGAGCTGCTGTTTATATTTATTCTCTAGCCATTGGTTTATTTTATTGAGGGAGTGTCCCAAATAACCAATGGCAGAATGGGCTGTTGCTTTTATAGAGCACTTCACATACCTTTTATTCAGGTAATGAGTAAGGCTTCGTGCTGAAACGCGTCTACCTGCTACTATACAGCTCATAGATATTGTACAGTAATCTAACCCTGGGGTGGTTGTTTTACCCCCCCCTCACACTGTGTGTGTTCACGTTTGTCTTTTGGCAACTTACGTGTATATTGTTTCACTCATTTGCGCTTTGCGCAACAGTAATAAATTTACTTTTTATTTGCAAATACCATTGCCTGTGCTCCTCTTATTTCTTGGATTACATGTTCATAGTGGCCTTTCAGAGTGAGCACAGGCATTGGGTTGCCTACTGACCTGACCGCTTAGCACGCACGTCGACGGAGACGCTTACTGGAGGAGGAGCTACCCACCGCACAACGAGCAGAGGTTGTTCGGGACACCGCACACCATCCCAGATACGGACAGAGACACTGGATGCACGGAGGGGGATGGCGTTCCACAGACCGCTCCAGGTGAAGGTCTTGCAGGTCCTTTGGTTATCGGAAGGTATGTGCACTCTTTGATCCAAACCTTTCACAGCTCACTGTGGCTTTGTAAACCTCTGGGGACACTACCTAATATTAGCGGCAAGAGTGTAGCAATTGTTTGCCCTGTTTGTATAGGAAACCTTATCGGGCACTGATCCTTTTGGCTATAGTTTTTGGCCTCATACGAAGTACATATGAACTGCATGAGATTTGGGTTTTAACTGTGTCCAGCAGCCACATTGAATACACTGTATTACCGTATGCAGGGTTACTCTCCCAATTAACTTTTCCTATTTTGGTGATTACAGTAACTGAGTCTGACTTTGGCGTCACGACCCAATGTCAAATCTGCTACTGCATCTGTTCACAGATGCGGAAGACAGCTTCGGGTATGGGGCATACCTGGAGGGAGAATGGAGCGCGGGTACATGGCCTGAACTGTGGGTAAGCAACGGCCTAACTAAGAACTTGACGCTTCTGGAGCTCTTCCCAATAGTAGTAGCGGTAGAATTATGGGGGCAGAAGCGGTAGAATTATGGGGGCAGAAGCTCGCAAACAGGGAAGTGGCCGCTAGGTGCCGGCCTAGGGTTTCCCCTCCTCAAAGTATGGCTGAAGAGCTCAAAACATATTACATCCATTCCATGCTAAGAAGCGTCAGCAATCCGTACTACACTGTAGGTACCATGTGGGGCTTTGACCAGCTGGCGGTAGGGGATAGTTAGCTAGGGATAGTTGCCGCCAAGTGTTATAGAACTTTTACAAAGTTCAAGTTATAAAGGTTGCCTAGGAAACTATCTAATAGTTTCGATAAAGTTTACGTTTTAATAGACGCGACCGTGACCGATCTTTTCCCAATTCAGTTGTTGTGTCTTTATTACTGGGGGGGTAAAGTAAAACAGAAAGACAGAATAGGAGGTTTATCCCTTATGACAGTGGAGGGCCCTCTAGTGGGGCTGTAACAAAATTAAGGGATAACTGAGTTGAAGTCTGGAGTTTGCAGGGGTATTATTGTTACTTTGTTGCAATCTGAGGGGCGGAGAGTGTGCTTACCTTTAAAGGTCCAGGTTGCAGTGGTTCCAGCCTCTTTTCCTGCTTCCAGACTTCGAGAGGATTTTCCTGCCCACACGTCCCCGTGGAAACAGGAGTTGGCGGCAAGGAGCTGATGGTGGCATAGTGGTAGGACTTTACCCTGGCTTGGGTAGGTTTAGCTGAATCAGCTCTGTAAGCCCAGGTTTTAATTTAGACCACCACCCTTAACCAGCGGGTTGTATGACAAGTTGGTAAGGGTCACTCTTCTGGGTTGGTGGTGATGCCCTAGCTGGTGGTCGGTCATAGACCTGGAGCGAGCAGTCCGAATGCTGAGTGACGGCCTTGGGGATTGGGGAGGGGTGACGCCCGCTAGGTGCCAGCCTAGGGGTTCCCCTCCTCGAAGTATGGCTGAAGAGCTCAAAACATATTATATCCATTCCATGCTAAGAAGCGTCAGCAATCCATGCTACGCTGTAGGTACCGTATGGGGCTTTGACCGGCTGTTGATAGGGGATAGTTAGATAGGGATAGTTGCCGCCAAGGGTTATAGAACTTTTACAAAGTTCAAGTTATAAAGGTTGCCTAGGAAACTATCTAATAGTTTCGATAAAGTTTACGTTTTAATAAACGCGACAGTGACCGGTCTTTTCCCAATTCAGTTGTTGTGTCTTTATTACTGGGGGGTAAGGTAAAACAGAAAGATGGAATAAGAGGTTTATCAATTATGCTAAATTAATCAAACATTGTAAATAACATTGTCCCTTTGCTTGTCTCAAAGTTACTGAGCACAATATGTCAATCAATAATCAAGGAGTATCTGCACCTTTTATTTGAGTACAGACATCTTTTATTTGAGTACCGGCACTGTATATATAAACTGATGAAGTACACATGAGAAATAATAAAGTAAAGCTGTTTTCTTTTATGGGATACCAGATTGATTACCCCTGTCTTAAACATTTTTACTTACATAATGTAAATTTTAAACCTCAAATGTTGTGCTTTCTGATCGCGGTAGACACTGATAAAAGCTAAAGTAAAAAAAATATTTTCTGTGCACACCAGGCACATCCCAAAATGAATATAATAAACTGCCGGGCACTGCACCAGCATTGACCTTGATTCCACCACCAACAGAAACCCAAGGGCAACTGCCACCCTGCTCTACAGCCCAGCTTATCCTGATGATTTGCCAGAACCTTTCACAACAAATAACCTTATAACAAGCCTCCATCTAGCACCTTCATATGATTCTCCCTCACGAAACCTCACCCATCTATAAAATTTAAACCTCCTATATAATCAACCATCAGTACGCCCCAATGGATGCCAAGTGGGACATGCAACAATTGGATGAAGCCGGATTCATCACTCAGCTAAATAAAGTATTAGATGTGGGCAAAGGAATGGCGCCATGTTTACCAACACTAAATGGTAAAAAAATTACAAAGCAAGCGTCCTTAAAAAAATATAATGACTTAAAGTGCACTGTTTTTATGATTTTATATAGTGTGTATTAAATATGAAGGGGTCAATTTATCAAGCTTGGTACAGAGCTTGATGCCCCGTGTTTCCAGCGAGTCTTCCCCCCTGCTAGTGGCTGATTGGCCGTGAATCTGCAGGGGTGGCATTGCACCAGCAGTTTACAAGAACTGCTGGTGCAATGATAAAAGGCCAACAGCGTATGCTGTCGGCATTTATCGTTGCGCAGCGGACATGATACGCCGCATTGCATCATGTCCTCTCGCACATTAATAAATTGACCCCGAAAACTTTACAATCACTTTAATAGTCACTCACATTGTAGTGGAAATGTGATTATGCACAAAAGATTCCCAGGCACTGTTCGTAGCTGAAAGCTGCGTTTTTTGTTTTGTTTGTTTCATTATTATTATTAACCATAGAAACTCATTCTATTAAAAGAACGTATCACCACAGAAATCCTTCTTCCTGCTATAAAAGTAATGAAGATTGGAGTCCCTTTTTTGGGTAGAATTATTTCTTAAAAACAGCTTTTTGTAAGTTTTTCATGGCTCTTAAAATGAGAGTTAATATTGCTTATCATGGACGTGAAACTTCCTTTTCCTTGCAAGGATAGGCAAGGTGCCCGTACATGGACACTGGTGTCCATGACTGGCCCTTGCAGTGTCTGCCGCCCATTCTGTGACAGGGAGGGAGGAGTAGGACAGATGAATGCTGGTCCTGACTCCTCCTTAACATACAAGGCACCAAGTTTTACGGGGCCGGGGCCACCCACGTGACACAGCTCAGTAGCGGGAAAGTGACTGAGAGAGAGAGGGAAAAAGTAAGCTGCCTGCAGTGAAGCCTGTGTCAACCACCGTAAGTTGTGACCCGTACCATTTCCTTGATCTGTGCTGCAGCCTGGTGCTGGTGTCTGTGTGTAGAAGTAGCAGACCGCTGCCTACTCTGACAAACCTTACCTAACCAAGTAAGTAACCAACCATGATGATCATGCAAGTAACATAAAGGTGGGTGTGCTTGGTCAGGAGTTGCAGAGCCCCCCCAGCAGCCTCTTTAAACTTGCTGCTCTGACTCTCATTATTCTCAGACGGTATCATGTGTACCAGCAGCAGTAGCCTCCAGAATCCTGGAAGCTCCTGCTGCTGGGACACATGATACAGTTTGAGAATGATGGGAGTCAGAGCAGCCAGTTTAAAGAGCCTGCTTGTCTGTTTGTACTGGGACGCCCAATGAATGTCTTAGCAGCCAGGGGGTCTGCATGCTGAGACTACCCAGGGGAGAGTGAAGGGTTAAAACAGGCTATCTGCAGGGAATAGATCTAGGAGAGCTGGTGGAATTCAGTCCTGCTTCACCACAGATACATATTTTATTTCTGCGTGCTGATGGGCAGTACATGAAAAGTGCTGCCCATGCTGTATGGATCATTGGTGTGCTGCAGGGGGGGAAATCCAGTGAGGGAGGTATTATAAAAAACTGCCCTGACTAGTTAATTGGTGTCTGTAATAAAGAATAGTACAGGGCAGCACTTTTCGTATACTGCCCTTCGCTGCCACTTCTGCTGGATGCTATTCCACCATGCATCCACTACCCTCTCAGTAAAGAGTGTTTTTTGATGTTTTTCAATTTGAAATGTACTTTGGTGTCCTTCAAGAAGTTCTGTACCTTGGAAAATGTCCACCACAGCCTTGGTCCGTTCCTATCCCTAAATTCCTTGTCACCTGAAAATCCACAGAAACATGCTTAGCAGGCTGATCTTACTGCTCTGAAACAGAAAAGTGTGTGTTGATCAACAAGCCCAGTATATTCATCATGTGGAGGACTGCAATTTAGACCCTAGGTCTTTGATAAAAAAATACACAATTTATTTTACTCACATTGGGCTAGATTACAAGTGAGCGCTAATTTACTGCGCGCCCGCAAACTGGCAAATTTGCTTGTTTACGTTCGCACGAGAAATAATCAGCCATTACAAATGGCTGGTTATTGGTACCATGAGCTTGAGGTAGCAATTAGCGCTCATAAAATTAGCCAGAGATCAGATCTCTGGTTAATTTTATAAATGTCCCTCAATTTGCCCCCAATATTAAGTATAGTGTGCCTTTAATTAAAATAAAAAAATGTAGCATCTTTAATTTTATTAAAAAAAACTGCACAGGGGGTGGAGCCTAGCCATGACCGAAGATGGCTGCATGTTGAGAGTGCTCCGTTGTCCCTGTTGTATTTCACCATAATTTTGAACGTTCTACCAGCATAAACATAGCTCACAGTTCCACCCTGCATGTGTAAGGGTCACGGTCACTGGCCACGATACTTTAAACAGCTGATGCTGAGGGGAGGCTGCGGCAGCTGAAGAGCAGCTGAGTTACCCAGCAGCGGAGCTTATAGAGAGGGGGCCCGAAGTGGAGTGAGCAAACTACACTAATCACCAAAGCTTGCCAGATATCGGGTACCTACTTTTCTGCACTGTCCCCGGTCCTGAAAGAGCTCAGTTGTGGATACCTACCACACAAGCACGTAGGCCAAGTCGCAGGCCGCATCCACGTGGCGAACAAACAGTCGCAGCAGCACAGAGGGTTGACAAGCAAATCAACCTACCATATTGTCTGACCGGACTCTTGAGGGAAGCTGAAGGTCCAAATACTTACTGCAGGTACAATTAAAGCTGCTAGATATAAAATATAAAGCATAGCAACACACAGGCCTAAACGAAGTGGGACTGACTGGATGAGAAACAGATCAGCTTATCTTTAAGGGGTCAAAATACATATACCTGATCACGTTCGCTGTCCTCCTCCTACTGTAATATACCCACAGGCAATCCCCACTCTGAAGGCAGATTAATAAGGGCTACATTATGACCACAGATAGCCACTGACAATCACTAGGGACCTAGGGGAGCTTACAATGTTATTTTCGCCGATCACTTCAAAGGGGTTCTTTTGGACCCAGGAGAAACAAATTTCCACAGACGGCAGCAGTTGTACTTTCAACCATAATGAGCAGGTGCTAATTTTGTTACGTAAGCAAGTAAGCCCTTTTAAGCTGTTTGTATTTTGACTTTGTAAGTCCCTGACGAAGTGCCTCCGGGCAGGAAACGCGTCGGACGTTTGTGCTCAATGTACCCCTGAGTCTGTTTACCCTGTAAATGTTGAAATCTACCTGAATAAAGAAGTCTTTTTACCTGAACCAAGGCCTGCGGCTGTGATCAATCTCAATACAGGTAACCCTATTTGTTTATTGGAACACAGAGGAAAACGCAAACACAAGCACAAATAATGTCCAGTAAAATAATTGTCAAACCATCAAAAAGCACCCACACCACAGCGATGGAGAAATATTTGATTCCCGCTGACCCCACATCACAACAGGGCAGGGCAGGATAAGAGCTAAATGCCCAGAACACACAAACTGTTATGGCCCAGATCCATGGCCCTAACCCTCAGATACAGGCCCAGAATTTTCTTACTAGAGAGGACATTAAACATCTCTCCTCCAAGGACGACATTAAAGAGGCCATGCATGAATTTAAATCTATGTTTGGGGAGCTAAAAAGGGACATATCGGCAGTAGAGCAGCAAGTTACCAATATTGAAGAAAGGCAAGAAACTATCTGCTCAGAACTACAACTCCAGACCAGTTATTCCCAGGCCCAAGAGAGTACAGTTCACACAGTAATGGATCGCATTGAGGACCTGGAGAATAGGAGCAGGAGGAACAACTTAAGGCTACGTGGTGTTCTGGAAGCCGTTGATCCTCCTGCCCTGCTGGGCTACATACAAGACTTCATTAAATATCTAAAAAATAAGGACTCTGCCCCTGAAGTTCCTATAGAGAGAGTCTATAGAGCTCTTCGGCCCAAACCTCCCAGCAGGGCCCCTCCCAGAGACATTATACTTAAGTTCCTGTCCTTCAGAGACAAAGAGATGGTGTTGAAACTCGTCAGAACAAAACACCAGTTGGAGTTTAGGGGCGCTGAAATACAGGTATATTCTGCCGACTACACTTCAAAAGAGGAGGGACCTGAGGTTCGTCACAATGGCTCTAAAAGATAAAAGGATCCCATACAGGTGGGGATTCCCCACTTGCTTGATAGCCAGCAGGAACAACATTTCTCATGTTTTCAGATCTTTGGATGACTTACCCGCTTTTAATCAAGCCCTTGGCCTAGACATAAGGCCCCCTCAACAGTAGCACCAATTGGCCCACAAGCCGGAGACCCTGATAGGGTCAGACATTTCCCAGGTTGAAAAGACTGATCTGCTACTTGTTTAATCCTGAACATGGAAACTGATCGGGCTTGAGGACACAACTATGTAGCCCTAAGGAGCATTACCCGTTTAGTCTCTAAAAGTACTCTAAGGACTTTTGCAGATAAGTAGAAGTTTGAAATATATATTGGATGGTATTTAATGTTCCAAATGTTTAACTTTTCCTTTTTTCAGTTATTTCTTTAAAAAAGATGAGATGAGACAGATGGGGCTCAGTGGGCAATATCAACAAGGTTTGCACGTGGGGCGGGGGGAGTCCCCTAGAATGCAAGACACAAAAGTAGCGTAGAGACCCAGAGGTAGGCAACCATGGTAGAGGTCAGTGTCAGGCCCAAGCGTCAAAATAATAAATTATAGCTCCAAAGGTAGTGTTGAGAGACCCCACATCAGGCATACAAAGGTACTATATAAAGACATAGGCCCTAGCGCTGTTTAACTTCGGTGCGCATGATGTTAGTTGTAATGAGTAGCCGCATGGCACTTCCCTTCTCAGTGCTGACACTTGCATGCATAGTCCCCACATGGCTGGAACGAAACTGATGTCACACATATTAGTCTTATCCATATATCACATCACCCCTGGGTTGAAGATTCGCACCTAAGACACTGCTTGGACTCCCCCGTGCCCTACTGAGTAGGCTCATTTTGAGCAAAGATCACCAATGACACTTGGCCCTCAGTGGATGACACACACACACCCAAGCCTTAGGACAGCAGGATCAGCCACACTTTAGCTACTTTCTTAGGGCCGATGGTGGAACTGACCAGATGCCTATAACCTTAGAACGTTCTGATTTACTTGAAAATGTTTAAAGTTTATATTAAATGTGAAAACTACCCCTGACTTGTTGAAGTAGTTGTTACAGATTGTTCTTTGTCTCGTAGTTATTGTTAGAGACAACTCTATTTAAACTTGCTGTTCATTACACTATAACTTCTCTATACTTTTTTCCTCTTACCCTCTGACCCATCTCTCTACCTCTAATTTTCTTCTCCCAACACATCCCCCCTTCCCCCCCTTTTTTTCCCTCCTCTCTCCCTCTCCCCCCCCCCCTTTTTTTGTATCATCCATCCCTGCACCCTAATACATAATGGACCTGCCCCGGAGGCGGGAGGAGTTCCCATCAGTGGAGCTCATAACAGTTAACGCCAAAGGGCTTAACAGCCCTGGTAAGCGTTCCATGGTTCTCAGAGATTTGAGTAGAATGGGAGGGGATATAATCTATCTACAGGAGACACATTTTTCACAAACCCTCGAGCCGAAATGGTTCAGTCACCTGTACCCCACAGCGTACTTTGCATCTGGCTCCACAAAAAAAAAATGAAATATTTTTAATGCTAAAATGCCATTCCATTTAGACCAAACATACAAACACTCAGACGGCAGATACCTAATACTCACGGGAAACGTATTTGGTAGACCGATTACGCTAGCCAACATTTACTGCCCCAACCAAGTGCTACACCACTTCCTTCAGGAGGTTACCCGTAAGATACTTGAAGTACAAAAGGGGGTGTTGTACCTGGGGGAGACCTCAATGCCTCCCTTAACCCCATTCTTGAAACGTCAAACGGTGTCTCCAGTGCCCCCCATAAGACCTTAAAACGCAGGACCGCCTCCCTGGCTGATCTAGTAGTACATGACATATGGCGCACGCATCATCCTAACTCAAGAAATTACACCTTCTATTCCCATCCCCACAGAAAGTATTTGAGGATCTATTCACTGACATGATAGGCCTCACAATCACCACTTCCAGTAACATACATACGATAACATGGTCTGATCACGCCCTAGTGAGTTGTTCCATTCAATGGTCCAATGTCCCGATCACTCCATTTGTGTGGAGGCTTGACAATACACTGTTAGACGATCAGGTATTTCGTGCAGAGATACAAAATTCATTGACTGAGTTCTTCCAAATAAATGCAAATGATCACATACAGAGCAGCACGGACAGCGAGGCTCATAAGTGTACAATCAGGGGCCTCCTAATCAAGAAAAAGCTAAATTAAATAGACAAAAGAGAGAACAATATCTAGATCTATTGGCGCGAGTAGCAGACTTAGAACAGGCACATAAGAGATCCCCTACAGATGAGGTCCTACAAAAAGCACTTGTTCAGGCCAGGGCCGAACTGTTGAAGTTCCTGCAGGAGGACTACCAGAAAAAGGCCCTAATCCTGAGGCAGCTATATTTTGAGCAAGGGGATAAGGCGGGAAGACTACTGGCGAGGGCAATTGCGTGTAAAAAAACTGAAAGCATATGTGTATAGCATGACAGATCTGGAGGGGACAGTCAGGGCAAATGGGAAATCTGTGGTGGACATCTTCAGCACATATTACGAATCCCTATATAACATACAGAAAGCTCACAAGTCCAATGGAGGTGCCCCGTCTGAGGCTCAGATGGAGCAAGATATCCTTGAATATCTTACGGGTGTGAATTTGCCTAGACTCTCAGACCCAGAGATAGAATCGCTCAAAGACCCCATTACAGTCGTGGAGGTGAAAAAGGCGATAAAAGACTTATCGACAGGGAAAAGCCCAGGGCCCGACGGATTTGGAGCCAAATATTATAAAACATTAGCAGATACTTTAGCCCCAGAATTAGTCAACATATTCAATTCTCTCTTGCTTAGTCCAGCCCTGCCTTCCACTATGCTGGAGGCCCACATAACCATGATCCCTAAACCTGGAAAGCTGCTGGACAGACCTGAAAACTACAGACCTATTTCTCTATTAAATTCTGATGTTAAGGTTTTGGCCAAGACATTAGCTAATCATCTTAATAAACTTCTCCCCAGATTGATCTCGTCGGACCAGGTAGGCTTCATACCGGCACGCGAAGCAAGAGATAACACCCTTAAAATTATTAAATTAATAACCCATGCCTGTGTCAATGAGGTACCACTCTTGTTGGTCACAACAGATGCCGAAAAAGCATTCAACCGGGTTAGCTGGTCCTTCATGCAACATACTTTAAATAAGTTTGGGTTCGGTCCTAAATTCATAGACACAGTGATTTCTCTATACTCAACACCAAATGTGAAAGTGAGAGTAAATGGCACCTTGTCCAAAATGTTTCATATACAAAACGGGAAGGGCTGCCCCCTCTTTCCCCTATTATTTGCCCTTACCATCGAGGTGTTGGCCGGGAAAATTAGGAATAACCCACTAATAAAAGGGATCTTTATTGGTGGTTCCGAGCACATGCTCGCAATGTACGCAGACGATATCCTTCTGACAATATCTGACTGAGTTTTCAGACTTTGTAAGGGTGTCAAATTTTTTGCTTAACCCCTTAAAATCAGAAATCTTAAACATCTCGGAGTCACCCGATATATTTGAAGCCCTTAAAACAGACTGCCCAATAAAAATCGCACAGAAAGCAATAAAATACTTAGGGATCACGCCTAACGTGGTAAAAATTGCAGACCTTAACTATAAGTCCATAAGAGACGACATAGTAGGGGACCTAGCCAACTGGAAAAATAAAACTCTCTCTTGGCTGGGTCGGGTCGGGGTTGTCAAAATGAATATACTGCCAAGAGTTCTATATGTAATGCAGACGGTCCCGATCCCACCAACCTCTCAATACATACAACATATACAGTCAGCCATGGAGGCCTATATATGGAGCGGACAAAAACCCAGAATTCGCAAATGCACTACATACTTACCTAGGGACAGAGGGGCTTGGGTGTACCACACTTAAAAGAATATCAGAGAGCTATATCACTACAGAGACTGGTGGAGTGGAGCCAAAACTTAAGTAACAAAGCTTGGATACAAATTGATGGTGAGATTTTGCGGAGCTGGAACGTGGGGACCCTGGCCTGGATTTCCCCAAAAAATCGCCCAGTTATCATCAAAAAATACCCTGTGATTGAGGAAGTTTTTAAGACTTGGGACGGATTGATAGGTGCGATGCCCCGAGTTTCCACTAACGCATCTCCTGTGACCCCGATAAAGGAAAATCCGGACCTGGGTCTGGAGTGGGGCCCGCGAACCCCTGGAGTATTTTACACACTGGCAGATTCCTCCTTTTCTAACATAATACATCAGGATAAATTAAAAACCCAAACTGAATTAGCGGAATGGAACCCGGAAGTCTTTGTGTCTTGGTTTAGATATGCACAAATCACACACTACTTTAATGCACACAAAGAGAGGTCAGACCTGACAAGGCACAGGACACCATTTGAGGTCCTATGCACAACACCTCAAGCCCCTACTCATCTAGTATCACAGCTATACATACTTCTTCTGACAAACGGGGAACCTATGCTCCCTACGTAAGCGCATGCTTGGCAGACTGACTGGAAATAGACCTGAAAGACTGGCTAAAAATTTTTGACAGAGCAAAAAAGGCATCAGTCTCGATGCGTATGCAGGAGATGCATTACAAACTACTGAATAAGTGGTACCTAACTCCCCATAGGCTTCACAAAATATACCCAGGCGCGAGTGGGGGGTGCTACCAAAGTTAGTGGGGGAGGATAAGTATCTCCTCTTCCTTCTAATGTTAAACGGGTTGAAAGGCCTCATACCGGTGCACTGGAAAAAACAGCGAACAACTAGCTTGCAGGATTGGAGGGACAGGGTGGGAGAGCTTCTCCGGCTCGAAAGATACCACTACCTCAAAGTCGGCAAAATAGGCACGCATGAAATGATGATACTAACTTGGGAGGGAAAGGGACTATGATATCCACAATAAAACTTGCTTGTATGAGAACACTGGGAACCCACCTAGTGCTTGCCCGGGCCTCTTTCCCCTTCCCGTCTCGGTGCATCTTCCCCCGCCCTGCCCCTCCCCCCCCCCCCTAAAATACCTTTTTTTTTTTTCTACCTTATCCTCATCCATAAATCCTACCAACCTGATGCCCTTTTTCATTTTTCCATCTGTGCACCCATAGGGGTGACCACATCAGGCTTTAAACTAAACACAGTTGTATGTATAATGTAAGCTGTTGTCTTGATATGTTCTAACTTGATATACGCATGATGCAAACAACATAAATTTATATTTATATGCTTGTTCAACTATAATATAGCTGAGGGCCTCTTGGCCCGTAGTTAAGAGCACAAAAATTATAATGTGTGACCGGATGAAAAAGTTCGGAGGACACTTGACATCTATATCAGATCTTTGCAGAATACAGAGATCGAAAACAAGTTCTACTCATCTTGACAATCTGAATCTCATGTTACTGTGAACTCTGAAGTTATTTTGATGTATATGTAATGCTATCGCACTTTACTAAATAAAGCTTGATTGAAAAAGAAAAAAAAATAACTGCACAAAGCAGTTTTTATGGATTATTGTTGGCAGATGTGGGGTGCTAGAAAAGAAAACTGCACTGAAAAGTGCCTTTAAATTGTGGTCTATGGGAACTGTGTGTTCCCTGTAAATATATATGTAAATGCTGGTGCTGTACACATATAAACACATAAATATATATGTATATAAGCATATACATATATATATATATATATAACATTTGCTGCCCATTGCTGTGCGACTTACCCCCTTCACTGTGCTAGGTTCTCAACCGTGTCTCACAGCATGAGAACGAGGTATGGAAGTGAGCCCTTCCCGGCAATGCAAACTTAAGGTTGCGTTTGCATTGCGCTCAACTTGTAATACCAGTGCACATTTGCGTGTGCTGGTATTACTAAGTGGAAGGCAAATATAGATTTAGCTAGCTTATTGCCTTTAACTTAATAATTTGCATCCATATTTCTCAATGCAGACAATAAACCTATTACAACATTATGAAGTGTAAAACAATGCTACATATCTAAATGTCACCAAACTAGTTTGCTGATTATGAGTTACCCATGAGTAATAGTACACCTGCTAGAAATGTCTGGCAATGCAAAGGTTACACAAAAAGGCAATGGGACAAATGCTTTAACAATCATTTTTCAAGTTGAGTTTATACTGCAACAGCTATGTTATATCTATTGAAATGAATAAAGGTCTTGAATATATCTATTCAGATAGAGCTTTCTTCCCATCATATTACTTGATGAAGAGATACCTAGGTAAGCACCTGGAGCATTACATGAGAGGGAATAGTGCTGCGCCACCTAGGTTCCTAGCAAATGGATAACATTCTTGCAAAATTACTGCCATATAGTGCTTCAGAAATGGGCAGGCTCCTAAGCCTATGTCCCTGCGTTTCAACAAAAAGATACCAAGAGGAAGAAGAAGAATTATAATAGAAGCCAATTAGAAAGTTGTTTAAAATCGCATGCTCTATGTCACTGGTTTTCAAACCTCTCCTCAGGCCTCCTTAACAGGCCAGATTCTGAGAATATCTGAACTGAAGCACAGATGAAATAATCAGCTGATTTGTAAACCTGCTCTCATCCAATGTAATCCTGAAAACCTGGCCTGAGGACTGGTTTGAAAACTAGTGCTCTATCTGAACCATGAAAGAAAAGTATTGGCTTTCATATCCCTTTAATAATCTTTATAGATCAGGAAATCACTCAATATAATGAGTATTGTTCACTTTAGAATTTATATTTTATTTAATAGCAGAAAATGTAAGAAATCAAATTGTGGATTTTTTTTTTCTTAAAGGGACACTGAACCCAAATGTTTTCTTTCGTGATTCAGATAGAGCATGACATTTTAAGCAACTTTCTAATTTACTCCTATTATCAAATTGTATTCATTCTCTTGGTATCTTTATTTGAAATGCAAGAATGTAAGTTTAGATGCCGGCCCATTTTTGGTGATCAACCTGGGTTGTCCCTGCTGATTGGTGGATAAATTCATCCACCGATAAAAAAGTGCTCTCCAGAGTTCTGAATAAAAAAAAAAAGCTTAGATGCCTTCTTTTTCAAATAATGATAGCAAGAGAATGAAGAAAAATTGATAATAGGAGTAAATTAGAAAGTTGCTTAAAATTGCATGCTCTATCTGAATCACAAAAGAAAAAAATTGGGTTCAGTGTCCCTTTAACACCCCACCAACTTTAACCCCAAAACTCTGCCTTGTAAATTTATTGCTAAGGCAGCCCACGGCAGATCGCTGTTTTGCTAAGGGGTGACGTTTCCACCTCTTAGCAAATAGTGTGCACGGCTATTGGGTAAGAGGTGAAAACGTCACCTCTTAGCAAAACAGCGATCTGCCGTGGGCTGCCTTAGCAGCTCAGAGTGACGATCGCTTGAAACATATAAAGGAGCTTACTGCATGAATTATGTTATACTTTATGAATGAAAGTCCCCTTTATTCGTTTCAATAGTCAATCCTAGCGTTTCACAAACGCTAGGGTCGACTTTCACTTTAAGGACGGTACGGTGGTGCACCACATGAAGATCTTTAAGCTGGCCACAGTTTTTATTAGTAAGGGGCCCATTACAATTTTTATGTATACTGTATATTTAATATTTTGCATAGAAATTATTAAATAATACACTTTTTTTGTGCTAAAGTCCTGTGGTTATTTTTTTATATGCTAATAGTGTGCAATATACCAGTCTTTTGGGGGTCTGGATTGGGAACTCCCACTTTTCTTTTTAAGATATACATTTAAAAAAATATTTCCCATAAATCATTGCTTTATTGTATTAGAATTTGTTACATTACCTCCCCATTTACCCTTGACATACAGGTGGGAAGTTTACAAAAAGGCATTTGTTCTGCTGTAAGACCATGGTATTTGCTGAGTCATTATTATTTTTGAGAAAGAAAACATCAAAATGAATTGAGTTAATCCTTTCATTGTATAGCAATAATTCAATATCAGACAGAGCCACCGCACGCTAAAGTGTAATATCACTGGCACAAACAGGGTTAGATTTTAAGTGGAGCTAAATCAATAGCACAGCTTGCATTTTCTTTTGTGCAACCTCACACAAAAAATAACAAACTGGAATAACATGTGGATGGTTAAATACTTTAAACAAAGCATCTAAACATGGGCAAATCTTTTTTAATGTACCATATACTTTTAATAGATCTCGTAGAGTGCTCTATTAGCCTGCTCACTGCACTTTTACTATAAGTGGCAAGTTAAATGTAGCAATCCAAAATACTGCTGTAAAATGTAACTTTTTGGGGCCTATTTATCAAGCTGTCAACTGCAAATACGCTGGAATTCCGCAGCGTAATTGTGGAGACCTTGATTCTCCATATTTATGAAAGCCTACAGACCGCCAAAAGTAGAATTTTGTGACGTAAAATACGATCCGCCGGTCTCAGTCCGACACAGATCGATGCTTACGTCATTACAGATGTTCCGAATGCAAATTCGGCACTATCTGACTACTTTGGAAGTTAACAAAAATCTACCAGGTACACTCATCACTATTCCGGCCCAGCGTACCTGGTTTTCAATCCGCCGCCCTGTAGGTGGTGGATGCCATAGGAATCAATAGGAGTCTCAAAGCAGCGAAAGCTTTTGTTCGCTGCTGCCCGATTTCCCATTGATTCCTATGGGAGAATAAAGTTATGCTTAGACCTAACATGCTAACATATACCCCGAGTCTAAACACCCCTAATCTGTCGCCCCCTACACTGCCGCCACCTACTTTATACTTATTAACCCCTAAACCGCTCCCGGACCCCGCCGCAACAAAATAAACTTATTAAACCCTAAACCGCCACTCCCGGAGCCCACCGCCGCCTACATTATGTTATTAAGCCCTAATCTGCCACCCCCAACGTCGCCACCACTATTCTAAATGTATTAACCCCTAAACCTAAGTCTAACCCTAATCCTAACACCCCCTAACCTAAATATTATTTAAATAAATCTAAATAAAACCTACAATTATTATCTAAATTATTCCTATTTAAAACTAAATACTTACCTATGAAATAAACCCTAAGCTAGCTACAATATAACTAATAGTTACTGTATCTAGCTTAGGGTTTATTTTTATTTTACAGGCAAGTTTGTATTTATTTTAACTAGGTAGAATAGTTATTAAATAGTTATTAACTATTTACTAACTACCTAGCTAAAATAAATACAAATGTACCTCTAAAATAAAACCTAACCTAAGTTACAATTACACCTAACACTACCCTATAATTAAAAACAATTAAATTAAATTATATACAATTGTCTAAAGTACAAAACCCCCCCACTAAATTACAGAAAATAATAAACAAATTACAGAAATTTAAACTAATTACACCTAATCTAATAGCCCAATCAAAATAAAAAAGCCCCCCAAAATAAAAAAGCCCCTAGCCTAAACTAAACTACCAATAGCCCTTAAAATGGCCTTTTGCGGGGCATTGCCCCAAAGTAATCAGCTCTTTTACCTGTAAAATAAAATACAAACAACCCCCCCCAACAGTAAAACCCACCACCCACACAACCAACCCCCCCCCCCAAGAAAATACTAACTAAAAAACCTAAGCTCCCTTTTGCCCTGAAAAGGGCATTTGGATGGGCATTGCCCTTAAAAAGGCAGTTAGCTCTTTTGCAGGCCCAAAACCCTAACCTTAAAAATAAAACCCACCCAATACACCCTTAAAAAAACCTAACACTAACCCCATGAAGATCGATTTACCGGGAGACGTTGTCATCCAATCTGGGCGAAGTGGTCCTCCAGACGGGCAGAAGTCTTCATCCAAGCCGGGCAGAAGTGGTCCTCCAGACGGCAGAAGTCTTCATCCAGACGGCATCTTCTATCTTCATCCATCCGGCGCAAAAGAGCTAACTGCCCTTTTAAGGGCAATGCCCATCCAAATGCCCTTTTCAGGGCAATGGGGAGCTTGGGTTTTTTTAGTTATTATTTTTTTTGTTGGGTTGATTGTGTGGGTGGTGGGTTTCACTGTTGGGGGGTTGTCTGTATTTTTTTTACAGGTAAAAGAGCTGATTTTTTTTAAGGGCTATTGGTAGTTTAGTTTAGTTTAGTTTAGGCTAGGGTTTTTTTTGGGTGGGGGGGCTTTTTTTATTTTGATAGGGCTATTAGATTAGGTGTAATTAGTTTATATTTCTGTAATTTGTTTATTATTTTCTGTAATTTAGTGGGGGGGGGTTTACTTTAGAGAATTGTATATAATTTAGTTAATTGTTTTTAATTTATTTAATTGTAGTGTAGTGTTAGGTGTAATTGTAACTTAGGTTAGGTTTTATTTTACAGGTACTTTTGTATTTATTTTAGCTAGGTAGTTATTAAATAGTTAATAACTATTTAGTAACTATTCTACCTAGTTAAAATAAATACAAACTTGCCTGTAAAATAAAAATAAACCCTAAGCTAGATACAATGTAACTATTAGTTTATTTTACAGTTATTTAGTGTTAAATAGGAATAATGAAGTTAATGATAGTAATATTATTTATATTTATTTAAATTAGATTTAAGTTAGGGGGTGTTAGTGTTAGACTTAGGTTTAGGGGTTAATAAATGTAATATAGTGGCGGCGACGTTGGGGACGGCAGATTAGGGGTTAATAACATAATGTAGGTGGCGGCGGTGTAGGGGGCGGCAGATTAGGGGCTAATAAGTATAATGTAGGTGGCAGCGGTGTAGGGGCAGCAGGTTAGGGGTTAATAACATAATGTAGGTGGCGGCGGTGTAGGGGGGGCAGATTAGGGGTTAATAAGTATAATGTAGGTGGCGGTAGGCTCTGGGAGCGGAGGTTTAGGGGTTAATAACTTTATTTAGTTGTGGCGGGGTCTGGGAGCGCGGGATAGGGGTTAAACATTTTAGTATAGTGTGGGTGTTTAATGACAGGGTACCAATAAAGCTGGGAAAAAGCCGAAGAGCAGCGAGATCGATGACTGTTAGTTAACAACAGTCCGCTGCTCATCGCGCCGTACTTGGTGCGCGGCTTTTTGATAGCTTTTTTGGTAACTTTGGAGAATGTATTCAGGTCCGCGCTAGCGATGTTAGGCAATCTTAGGCGAGTGTATTTGTGCCGTCGAATGCAAGTAAGTTGACAGGTTGATAAATAGGGGCCTTTGTATGACCTGAAGTAAGCCATTATTAGCACAAAACTACATAAAGAGCTCTACTACTTGCGCACTATCAGCTTAGCACACCATGTGCTTAGCGCTTGGGTGATATTTCCCTGCGCACCACCATAGAAGACTATTATGAGAGGTATTTAGCGCACCTGAGCTATATGACATGCAGATATTAGCGTGCCCAAGTCTAGCAGCGGACTGTTGTTAACTAACAGTCATCGATCTCGCTGCTCTTTGGCTTTTTCCCAGCTTTATTGGTATACTGTCACTAAACACTGCCACTATACTACACTGTTTTACCCCTATCTCGCTGCTCACAGATCCCGCCGCAACTAAATAAAGTTATTAAACCCTTAACCGCCGCTCTCGGAGCCCACCGCCACACTAATAAATGTATTAACCCCTATCCTGCCGCTCCCGGAGCCCACCGCCACCTACATTATGTTATTAACCCTTAATCTGCCCCGCTACATCGCCGCCACCTACAGTATACTTATTAACCCCTAATCTGCAGTCCCCAACGTCGCCGCCACTATATTAAATTTATTAACCCCTAAACCTAACACCCCTAATGTAAATCTAATTTAAATAAATCTAAATAAAATTCCTATCATTACCTAAATTATTCCTATTTAAAACTAAATACTTACCTATAAAATAAACCCTAAGCTAGCTACAATATAACTAATAGTTACAATGTAGCTAGCTTAGGGTTTATTTTATTTTACAGGCAAGTTTGTATTTATTTTAACTAGGTAGAATAGTTATTAAATAGTTATTAACTATTTAATAACTACCTAGCTAAAATAAATACAAAGTACCTGTAAAATAAAACCTAACCTAAGTTACAATAACACCTAACACTACACTATAATTAAATAAATTACCGTATTTTCCGGCGTATAAGACGACTGGGCGTATAAGACAACCCCCTACTTTTCCTGTTAAAAATATAGGGTTTGTGCTTTACTCGCCGTATAAGACTACCCCCTTACCCCCTCAATGAATGCAGCAAGCACACCAAATAAAATCATCAGTTTGGAGCAAGTATGGGGTATGGGATATACGGTAGGTTTTCACCTTAAAATTCACCCAGTGTGCAGATAACTTTTTTGTTGCATGTGTTTGTGTGTGTGTGTGTGGGGGGGGGGTGTTTGTGGTGGTTAGCAGGTATAATTGGGGGGGTCCATGGGCAGGTTTTGGGCTCCAAACAACTGTTAGGACCAGACCCAATTTAAGGCACCTTTTTTGCCCAGGTTTGTAAGCTCTGCGCTAAACACTTCTGCATCCACAACTGCGTGCTCCTTTTAACTGTAGCGCACTCATGTAAGAGTAAGAGCCCCTTTTCACTGCAGCACATGTTCACAGCCCAAAAGCAGAGTTATCGTTTTCCAGTAGTTCGAGCTGCAGGCTGCTGATTGTCATACAAGCATGGAGTACAAGTAGTATCCCAGTAGTTCACATGCTGAGCGGCATAGAAGTCAGTCAGCATGTAAACTACTGGGATACTACTTGTACTCCATGCTTGTGTGACAATCAGCAGCCTGCAGCTCGAACTACTGGAAAATGATAACTCCACTATTAAGCTATAAACATGTGATTTAGCTTTGGCTGTCTCGCTGCCCTCCTGCCACTGCCAATGAGTCTTAACACAGTAATAACCCCATGCCACGGTTATTCATTCCTTACCTACTAGCTCCCAACCAATCAGTGTGGCATTGCTTTCCAAAACTTATGTAACTCCCCAGTAATTGCAACAAACGAGCTCTCACTGCCCGGCATTACATACAACACATCTCCTTGGCAACCTCTGCACCCGCCCAGTGCCCGCCTCTGTTTCAGTGGAGCTCAGTTTAGGATAACGTTGTCTGTACTCTGTAATAATAAGGCTTGTAAGATGACGCCTGGCATATAAGACGATACTCGACTTTTGAGAAGATTTTCATGAGTTAAAAAGTTGTCTTATACGCCGGAAAATATGGTAACTAAATTAAATACAATTAACTAAATTATATACAATTATCTAAAGTACAAGAAAAACAAACACTAAATTACAGAAAATAATAAACAAATTACAGATATTTAAACTAATTACACCTAATCTAATAGCCCTATTAAAATAAAAAAGCCCCCCAAAATAAAAAAACCCTAGCCTAAACTAAACTACCAATAGTCCTTAAAAGGGCCTTTTGCGGGGCATTGCCCCAAAGTAATCAGCTCTTTTACCTGTAAAAAAAAATACAAACAACCACCCAACAGTAAAACCCACCACCCACACAACCAACCCCCCCAAATAAAATACTATCTAAAAAACCTAAGCTCCCCATTGCCCTGAAAAGGGCATTTGGATGGGCATTGCCCTTAAAAGGGCAGTTAGCTCTTTTGCGGCCCAAAGCCCTAACCTAAAAATAAAACCCACCAAATACACCCTTAAAAAAACCTAACACTAACCCCCTGAAGATCGACTTACCAGGAGACGTCTTCATCTAAGCCGGGCGAAGTGGTCCTCCAGATGGGCAGAAGTCTTCATCCAAGCTGGGCAGAAGTGGTCCTCCAGATGGGCAAAAGTCTTCATCCAAGCTGGACATAAGTGGTCCTCCAGACGGCAGAAGTCTTCATCCAAACGGCATCTTCTATCTTCATCCATCCGGCGCGGAGCGGGTCCATCTTCAAGACATCCGCCGCGGAGCATCCTCTTCTGACGACGACTACCCGACAAATGAAGGTTCCTTTAAGTGACGTCATCCAAGATGGCGTCCCTTAGATTCGGATTGGCTGATAGAATTCTATCAGCCAATCGGAATTAAGGTAGAAAAGAATCCTATTGGCTGATGCAATCAGCCAATAGGATTTAGCTTGCATTCTATTGGCTGTTCCAATCAGCCAATAGAATGCGAGATCCATCATATTAGCTGATTGGTTCAGCCAAAAGGATTTTTTCTACCTTAATTCCGATTGGCTGTTAGAATTCTATCAGCCAATCGGAATCTAAGGGACGCCATCTTGGATGACGTCACTTAAAGGAACCTTCATTCGTCGGGTAGTCGTCGGCAGAAGAGGATGCTCCACGTCGGATGTCTTGAACATGGACCCGCTCCGAGCCGGAAGGATGAAGATAGAAGATGCTGTCTGGATGTCTGGAGGACCACTTCTGCTGGTCCTCCTGCTGGGTCGGAATAGTGGCGAGCGTACCTGGTAGTTATTTGATAAGTAGCAAAAGTAGTCAGATAGTGCCGAATTTGCATTAGGAACATCTGTAGTGACGTAAGCATCGATCTGTGTTGGACTGAGACCGGCGAATCGTATGTTACGCCACAAAATTCTACTTTTGCCGGTCTGTAGCCTCTGATAAATAAGGTTGAATCATGTGGAATTCCAGGGTATTTGCGGTTAACTGCTTGATAAATAGGCCCCATTGTGATAGCTTATTCAGTATTTGATAAACCACAAAACTGGCCTCTTAGGTTTTATTTTTACAGCATTTCAAGATGTTATAGAAACATTTTGTGCATAAAAAAACCCACTGATGCCATTTTAATTAACTTAGTAAAAATGATCTAGATTAAATAGGGATATATTCATAAGAACTGCTGGTGAATGATAAATGCCGACAGTGTATGCTGTCTGCATTTATCGATGTGCAGCGGACATGATAAGTTACTTCGTATCATGTCCGCTCTCACATTGATAAATATGCCCCATAAAGTAAAGCAGTGCAAATTTTTATATAGTTTTAAAGTCTCTAAACAACATCTTATAAATTGTTGATATTGAACATATTTTACTCATTATAAAGTTGTCACCTTAAACTAATGAATTACACACAGTTAATTGTAGCTGGCCTGTTTGGGTAAAATAAAAACAATTGCAATATAAATTATATAAACTTATTTTTCTTTACATGTAGCCCTTACTGCATCTATCATATAACATACGGTTATATTTGTATTTATTTATTTAAACAGATTAAAAAAAAAACTTAAAAAAATGTACATATTTTCCGCATATATATACAGTATGTGCACAAGGGGAAGATAGTTGTTTTGTGTGAGTCTGAAAAAGTGACTTCCGGTGTATTTGGATGCTGCTGTGGAGAGATTTTTTTTGTGTGCTAGGGAGGAGGTCCTATAGAGGACTTTACTGCAGACCTAACTAGCTGGTATAACAGTGACTCTCTATGGACTTGCAGAAGGTTTTGTGCAGCTAGTGAAACAAAATGAATATAAGCTCATAAAATGTTTTCACAAGTGTTTAGTTTCTGAACCTGTGCATGATTATGATGTCTCCTGAACCTTCCCTGTCTCCAGATATTTTTGTCTTCCTGTAATCACTGCTCTGTATAATAAAGCGTATTCTAAAAGGCTGAACCCATATCTGTACAGTTGTAACTACTCAAGTGGACACTTTCTCTATATTTCCTTGATTTGTCCTCACAACAAAAAAATGGACAGGACTGCTATTTAACATATGAAAACCCATTGTTACCTGCAAGAAAATGACATGGTTTAAAAGTCTAACCAGTCCCCTGCCTCTGCTCTTAACGTTCAGTATTAAAGATCTTGATGGGTTATCCACAATGCACCTGCCAATATCTGCTAACCAGCAAGATGCTGTCCAAATGATGCATCCCCTCTTCCATTAAGACTGGTCCTGTTTCTTTGCTTACGGCTAGATTTGGAGTTTTGTCGGTAACGACCCGCGTAGCTAACGCCGGCTTTTTTCTGGCCGCACCATAAAAATAACTCTGGTATTGAGAGTCCACAAAAAGGCTTATGTACCCCTAATCTGCTGCCCCTAACACCGCCGACCCCTATATTATATTTATTAACCCCTAATCTGCCCCCCTCAACGTCGCCTCCACCTGCCTACACTTATTAACCCCTAATCTGCCGAGCGGACCTGAGCGCTACTAAAATAAAGTTATTAACCCCTAATCCGCATCACTAACCCTATAATAAATAGTATTAACCCCTAATCTGCCCTCCCTAACATCGCCGACACCTAACTTCAAACATTAACCCCTAATCTGCCGACCGGAGCTCACCGCTACTATAATAAATGTATTAACCCCTAAAGTTAAGTCTAACCCTAACACTAACACCCCCCTAAATTAAATATAATTTTAAACGAAATTAATTAACTCTTATTAAATAAATTATTCCTATTTAAAGCTAAACACTTACCTGTAAAATAAATCCTAATATAGCTACAATATAAATTATAATTACATTGTAGCTATTTTAGGATTAATATTTATTTTACAGGCAACTTTGTAATTATTTTAACCAGGTACAATAGCTATTAAATAGTTAAGAACTATTTAATAGTTACCTAGTTAAAATAATAACAAAATTACCTGTAAAATAAATCCTAACCTAAGTTACAATTAAACCTAACACTATACTATCATTAAATTAATTAAATAAAATACCTACAATTACCTACAATTAAACCTAACACTACACTATCAATAAATAAATTAAATACAATTCCTACAAATAACTACAATGAAATAAACTAACTAAAGTACAAAAAATAAAAAAGAACTAAGTTACAAAAAATAAAAAAATATTTACAAACATAAGAAAAATATTACAACAATTTTAAACTAATTACACCTACTCTAAGCCCCCTAATAAAATAACAAAGACCCCCAAAATAACAAAATGCCCTACCCTATTCTAAATTAAAAAAGTTCAAAGCTCTTTTACCTTACCAGCCCTGAACAGGGCCCTTTGCGGGGCATGCCCCAAGAAATTCAGCTCTTTTGCCTGTAAAAAAAAACATACAATACCCCCCCCCCCCAACATTACAACCCACCACCCACATACCCCTAATCTAACCCAAACCCCCCTTAAATAAACCTAACACTAAGCCCCTGAAGATCTTCCTACCTTGTCTTCACCCTACCAGGTTCACCGATCCGTCCTGAAGAGCTCCTCCGATGTCCTGATCCAAGCCCAAGCGGGGGGCTGAAGAGGTCCATGATCCGGCTGAAGTCTTCATCCAAGCGGGAGCTGAAGAGGTCCATGATCCGGATGAAGTCTTCATCCAAGCGGGAGCTGAAGAGGTCCATGATCCGGATGAAGTCTTCTATCAACGGCATCTTCAATTTTCTTTCTTCCGGATCCATCTTGCAGACCTCCGACGCGGAACATCCTCTTCTCCCGATGCCTACTAGCCGAATGACGGTTCCTTTAAGGGACGTCATCCAAGATGGCATCCCTCGAATTCCGATTGGCTGATAGGATTCTATCAGCCAATCGGAATTAAGGTAGGAATATTCTGATTGGCTGATGGAATCAGCCAATCAGAATCAAGTTCAATCCGATTGGCTGATTCGATCAGCCAATCAGATTGAGCTTGCATTCTATTGGCTGTTCCGATCAGCCAATAGAATGCGAGCTCAATCTGATTGGCTGATTGGATCAGCCAATCGGATTGATCTTGATTCTGATTGGCTGATTCCATCAGCCAATCAGAATATTCCTACCTTAATTCTGATTGGCTGATAGAATCCTATCAGCCAATCGGAATTCGAGGGACGCCATCTTGGATGACGTCCCTTAAAGGAACCGTCATTCGGCTAGTAGGCGTCGGGAGAAGAGGATGTTCCGCGTCGGAGGTCTGCAAGATGGATCCGGAAGAAAGAAGATTGAAGATGCCGTTGATAGAAGACTTCATCCGGATCATGGACCTCTTCAGCTCCCGCTTGGATGAAGACTTCATCCGGATCATGGACCTCTTCAGCTCCCGCTTGGATGAAGACTTCAGCCGGATCATGGACCTCTTCAGCCCCCCGCTTGGGCTTGGATCAGGACATCGGAGGAGCTCTTCAGGACGGATTGGTGAACCTGGTAGGGTGAATACAAGGTAGGAAGATCTTCAGGGGCTTAGTGTTAGGTTTATTTAAGGGGGGTTTGGGTTAGATTAGGGGTATGTGGGTGGTGGGTTGTAATGTTGGGGGGGGGTATTGTATGTTTTTTTTTACAGGCAAAAGAGCTGAATTTCTTGGGGCATGCCCCGCAAAGGGCCCTGTTCAGGGCTGGTAAGGTAAAAGAGCTTTGAACTTTTTTAATTTAGAATAGGGTAGGGCATTTTGTTATTTTGGGGGTCTTTGTTATTTTATTAGGGGGCTTAGAGTAGGTGTAATTAGTTTAAAATTGTTTTATTTTTCTTATGTTTGTAAATATTTTTTTATTTTTTGTAACTTAGTTCTTTTTTATTTTTTGTACTTTAGATAGTTTATTTCATTGTAGTTATTTGTAGGTATTGTATTTAATTTATTTATTTATTGATAGTGTAGTGTTAGGTTTAATTGTAGATAATTGTAGGTATTTTATTTAATTAATTTATTGATAGTGTAGTGGTAGGTTTAATTGTAGATAATTATAGGTATTTTATTTAATTAATTTATTGATAGTGTAGTGGTAGGTTTAATTGTAACTTAGGTTAGGATTTATTTTACAGGTAAATTTGTAATTATTTTAACTATTTTAGCTATTAAATAATTCTTAACTATTAAATAGCTATTGTACCTGGTTAAAATAATTACAAAGTTACCTGTAAAATAAATATTAATCCTAAAATAGCTACAATGTAATTATTCATTATATTGTAGCTATAATAGGGTTTATTTTACAGGTAAGTATTTAGCTTTAAATAGGAATAATTTATTTAATAAGAGTTAATTAATTTCGTTAGATTAAAATTATATTTAATTTAGGGGGGTGTTAGTGTTAGGGTTTGACTTAGCTTTAAGGGTTAATACATTTATTAGAATAGCGGTGAGCTCCGGTCGGCAGATTAGGGGTTAATAATTGAAGTTAGGTGTTGGCGATGTTAGGGAGGGCAGATTAGGGGTTAATACTATTTATTATAGGGATAGTGAGGCGGATTAGGGGTTAATAACTTTATAATAGTAGCGGTGCGGTCCGCTCGGCAGATTAGGGGTTAATAAGTGTAGGCAGGTGGAGGCGACGTTGTGGGGGGCAGATTAGGGGTTAATAAATATAATATAGGGGTCGGCGGTGTTAGGGGCAGCAGATTAGGGGTACATATCTATAATGTAGGTGGCGGTGCTTTGCGGTCAGCAGATTAGGGGTTAATTATTGTAGGTAGCTGGCGGCAACGTTGTGGGGGGCAGATTAGGGGTTAATAAATATAATACAGGGGTCGGCGGTGTTAGGGGCAGCAGATTAGGGGTACATAAGTATAACGTAGGTGGCGGTCGGCAGATTAGGGGTTAAAAAAATTTAATCGAGTGGCGGCGATGTGGGGGGGCCTCGGTTTAGGGGTACATAGGTAGTTTATGGGTGTTAGTGTACTTTAGAGTACAGTAGTTAAGAGCTTTATGAACCGGCGTTAGCCCAGAAAGCTCTTAACTACTGACTTTTTTCCTGCGGCTGGAGTTTTGTCGTTAGATGTCTAACGCTCACTTCAGACACGAATCTAAATACCGGAGTTAGAAAGATCCCATTGAAAACATAGGATACGCAATTGACGTAAGGGGATCTGCGGTATGGAAAAGTTGCGGCTGAAAAGTGAGCGTTAGACCCTATTTTGATTGACTCCAAATACCGGAGTTAGCCTAAAACCAGCGTTAGGAGCCTCTAACGCTGGTTTTCACGGCTAACGCCAAACTCCAAATCTAGGCCTTTGTTTTTTTAAAACAGCTTTTAGATACAGTTTATTTTATTTTCAGGGAGTTTCATGTTTTTTTTTTAACAATAAACAATGTTGAACTGCCATTGCCTGCACTGATATCATGTGAGTGTGACATGATGCTTCACTAGTGTCTCTGACTACAGGGGTTAGTCTTTCTGTTTTACCCATTGGTGTTTATGTGTGTTTATATGTGTGTGTATGTGTGTGTGTATGTATGTGACTGTGTGTGTATTTATGCATGTATGTTTGTGGAACCAGCAAATTACAGACCTTGTTACTGCAGCATGGGGTGGGGGGGGCGGGGGGTAAACAGTGTCAGTCTATACAGTACCACTATATACAGTACGGGGGGCTGGACCATATCACAGACTACTGTGGTCACTTTATAAAGTACTGGGGCGGGTAGGGTCAGGCCAGCCATCTAACCGGCAGATTACAGACTGTGTCACTGACTCACTATATACAGTACTGGTGGGTTAAACAGTGTCACTATATACAGTAATAGGGGGTCAGACCATCTCACAGACTGTGGGCATAGGGTACCTCCTTTTGCGGACGTAATCTGATTCACTTTATTTTTCTGTGTTAAATGTAAAAAAAAAAAAAAAAGATATGTATCAAATTCACTTTTTTTTTTGGGGGGGGGGTTGGTGGGTGGGGGCCCTTCTTAGATTCTTGCACCTGGGCCCTGTGGCTTCTAGTTACGCCTTTGACTATCAGAGCAGACTTGCAAGAATAACATCCAAACTCTTACATAAATCATTTCTCAGACTTAGGCACCTTTACTTAAAGGGACAGTAAACTCATAATTAGACATTCATGATTTAGACAGATCATACAATTTTAAACAACTTTCCAATTTACTTGTATTATTTAATTTGCCTCCTTCTCTTGTTATCCTTTGCTAAAATGTTTATCTAGGAATGCTCAGGAGCAGCAAATAGCCTAGGTTCTAGCTGCGGATTGGTGGCTGTATATAAATATACCAATTGCCATTGGCTCGCCCATGTGTTCAGTTAGAAACCAGTAGTACATTGCTGCTCCTTCAACAAATGATACAAAGAGAATTAAGGAAATGAGTTAATAAAAGAAAACTGGAAAGTAGTTTCAAATTGTATGTTCTACCTAAATCATGAAAGACATTTTTTTGGGTTTCATGTCCCTTTAATGATAAATAAACATTAATGTATGTCCTAAATGCAATCCTGATACCCAGGTTTAAACCACTGCTTGTGGCACTGTCCCTAATTCCAAGGACTCTGGCAGCAAATTCAATTTGACTCTATAAAATATGTAACAAAATTCCTCTACTCTAGCTATTCCAAATTGTATTATTAACTCAACATAAAGAAGAAAGAGGAGACAGGAGGGAGAACAGTGAAATAATGCAGGGAGGAGAGTGAATATGAGAGGAAAGAACAGAGAAATAGAAAAACTATTTTAAAAAGCAAATCATGTTTTCTGTTGCTAAGAACTTGTAGAAGTTGCACTAGTTACTATTTTATGTTTATTTAAGTTTAAAATGCTGATTCTCTACTTCCCTAAAGGCTTTCCCTGCAGGAAATATTGTGTGAATGGATTTCTCTTTGTTCAGCTAATTCTGAACATCATAAACAAGTATCAAACTAAAATAAATAAATAAAAAGAGAGAAGCGCTCAACCTGGGAACGAACAATAGCATAATAGCTTGTTCTATGGCTAGTTACCACCCAAGAAGCAGCCTCTTTTTGCTCAACATGTGCCTTTCACAGAGAAGAGAAGATTAAATGACTAAGAAGCATAGGTGTGAGACTTAATATTAGGTAGATATGACCAAAATGGGTTATTGTATTGATAAGAGGATCAATAAATGCTCCCACTGATCATATAACCTATTATGAAGATGAGGTTACTACAGATGCTGGATTTGTTTTTGTTTTTTTGTTTTTCTTCTCTCTTCTTCTTAGCAGATTAACAACAAATATGAGCATACAAATATTAGTGTCCCACTAGCTATAATTAATGTCAACCTACAACACAGAACTGTTATAAGCCCCATAATGTCTACATTTCATAGGTGCTTAGGTTAGCATGTACTGTAATGTAATATGTATATAAGAATAACAAAGAAAGTGACAACCACCTTTGTACCTGTGATTATCCAAACTGGCTGAACTGATGCCCATACTTAAGGAGAAATACGTACTGAGTAACTGAGATCACAAGAGCATTGAGTAGGTGATAATGTAGTATTATAGCCATGCCGCCTAGCCATGCCTCTAAGCGTCTAAGCAATGTATGCTCTAGGGATGTTAAGAGATATACTTAGTAACAGATTAATATAACTAGTTCACAAGTACTGATGTAAAGGTAATACCCAGGAGTGTTAGTGTGTAGGTTTCTGGAGTGGGTTAGCAAACTTAGGTTTATTATGGAAATTAGACAGAGCATATCATAAGAGTGAACCTTTTGTTATAAGTTATATCTGTAACCCTACACAATGTCTTATGAACAGTTCAGGTAATAGTCAAGATACATAGGAGAGTTATACATAAACGGCACAATCTTTACCATTTGCCCTACCAAATGTAAAACACCTTTTTAAGTAAAAAACTCATTAATAGAGAAAACATTGAAGACAGAGCTAGTACATAAACTATTCTAAATAATACTATATACTGTTTCTAATCAGCAGATCTTCATTTTCAATAATATCATTACTCCATCTAATATTATAGACCATGTAGTGAGCAAGTTTAAGTATGTGAATAATAACATTCCATTAACTATGGTAAGTAGAATAGAAATAACTATCAAAACTGCTCTTATACAGATTTTCAACTGTCCATATCTTAGTGAACTGAAAGGTCTTATTTTAGGGTAGAGTAGACACATAAACTCCCAATACAATACAGAGATCAACTAATAAATCCTGGGATTAACAAACAGAATCTCATGTTATATTTCAGATGGCCAGTCTTATTATAACACCCTGAGATCTTTCCATCCTGGCAGGTGAATATTAGCTTACTCCGTATTTAGCTGTGGTATTGCCCAGGCTTTTTCTTATGTACAGGAGCAGCTGTTAGTTTCCCTGCATGACTATCTTAGGTTTGCCTCCAGGGTCCCAACACAAATTCAATAAAACCACATCACACGGTTCCTTGGATAGTTAGGGAGAGGATCTCTCATACAAAACCGATCCACTTTTATATAAGTTGGGCTGCATGGCAAAGTAATGAGCTGTGCCTCCAGAGAAGCAGTGATCCCACCAGAGTTGGGGACCATCTGTGTTAGTAGCAGACAGAAGTCCAGGGAGTTTTGCTCTCTGTGTGATGTACTATTCTGTCAGAGTGGGCAACGTAGTACCTGAAGAGTGAACTTGACTCAATACTAGATAAGGGTCCATGTGTGAGGAGGGAGACAAAATTAATCTTTCTGATTCACTAGTGTGTGGACCAGTTATGGGATCTGAATTTTGTGTAACTATTTCACTTCCAGTCCCCACATTCACACAGTCAATTGTCACTGACAAAATTCTGATATTTCTTGCAATCTCTACCGGCTTGTTAAGATATGTAAGAGAGGTTTGTCAAATGCCTCTTCAATCTCTAGTATTGGTGCCTATGTTCTTCCAGGATAGCAGTGAATTCCAAGAGGAAGTCATACATATTTTGTAAAGCCATCCTTGTTGCTTCGCAAACCGCTTCAATATGTGGTATGGTAGTTGTTAGGCTGTTAGCATAATAAAATATCTCTGCTTATATATAATGCAGTGAGGGTTTGTTGTAATGAACGAAATGCCACATTTAAGAAGTAAGAATAACGGGGCAGCACACACAAAGTCTCTTCAGGCAGAACAAAAGCATACTCCACAGTATCACAAAGCATTTAAAGCAAATGTGGAATAAACCAGCGTGCAACCACTAAGAAAGTCTTTGAAATAAGCATTCCCTCCTTGCAGTTATTTATAACTGCTGCAGATTTTTTTTCGTAGTCCACTAATGGTGTGTAAGATAGGAGCTGCGCAATTAGACCTTTATGGCAGCACTGTGATTATGGCCTAAAGTTCCCCCCTCTGTACACCCACAGACTCACTTTAATTGACCAGTCAGGTACACATATATTCTTCCATCCGGCATGTCCACTACGAATTGCATCAGAGATGTGATACCCATCACTAGCTTAGCGTTATGTAACAGCACTAGGTATTTTTCTCACCCTTAAGAAAAAGGGCTGTAGTCGCTGTACATTGGTCTTCAATTTGCACAATCTCAGACTAGGAACTGACTCCGATAACACTGAATTTTTGCTCCCTTTATCGCAGGGCACTCACATGTCCAAAAAAAAAAAAACAGTTTTGTCAGGCTCAGAACATATTTTTGGGCTCCTAAAGCAAACTTTTCAGAAGAGCCTCCATGAAAGTACGTCTTCTCCTATTGCTGGCTAACTCAGCCCCCCCAATAATTTTTTTTTTCATGCACTACTTTGAGGCTCTATTATTGTCTGTCTGCATTGAGAAAACAAGCATATTTGTATTTTCATTTGCTGTTTGAATGACATTCAAAGCCAATATAGCTGTGTGAATTAACATCTCATGCATTGTCCGACACAGCATATATTTAAAGGGCCATAATACCCAAATGTTTAAACAGTTGAAAGTGATGCAGTATAGCTGTAAAAAGCTGACTAGAAAATATCACCTGAACAAGACATCTTATTTCCCTATTCAGCTTAAGGAAGTTTACAATGAAATCTCATGAAATCTCATGAGATCAGAGTAAAATAGTTCATTATTATTATTATCAGGTATTTGTAGAGCGCCAACAGATTCCGCAGCGCTGCTTCATGACCTCAGCATTGTTGATGCTGATTGGCTGCTGTTCATTTCTTCATTTTTTTTTTTTTTTACCTGCAGCTGGGCTGCAGCTGAGTATAACTTTTTACATAGAACTTACTCTGCTGAGCTGAGGAAATTGTGAGGTAAAATATCTTCCTTTTTTACATAGAGATGCTCAGGTGATATTTTCCTGTCAGCTTTATACTTATACTGCATTAGTTTCAAGTGATTTAGCATATGAGTATTATGTCCCTTTAAGGTTGGACCACTTGATTTTGAATAGCAGCTTGAATTTTTCTAGTACATTTTGCACAAGGGACTATCACAGAATACCCACGGACAGAGTAATAATAAACAAAATATCATATCAAATAGAAATAGTTAAGACCAGTAATAATGAATCTAATACTCCAGGGCATGAGTCATAGGGGCCAATTAATTATATGGCAGACGGACATCGATAAAGGTGACAGCACTCGCTGTCTGCATTTATTATTGCACAAGCATTATGAAATGCTTGTGCAATGCCCCCGCCTGCACATTCGCGGCCCAGCGGCCGCTAGCACGGGATGTCAATCATCCCAATCGTATCTGATCGGTATGATTGCAGTCCACCACCTCAGAGTCTTATGACCGCTGCTTCTTAACTCCTGATTCCATCGAGCTGGAAGGCTCACGGGGAATGAGCCGCATACGCTGCTTAGTAAATCGGCCCCATAGATTTTCTGGGTACTGTATATTAAAGTTCTTTTATAGTTGTTTTTTTTTTTGCCAAATTATATTTCATTTTGCAAATATGCACACCATATAATTATCTCATATTTTTTTCCATTGTACTGAATGTTTCTTACCTTGACAAAATGTATTTCTTTCTTCTCTTAAAAAGATTATTATTAAAAATAATGAATATATAAAAGATGCAATAATGAGAATATATATGTATAAACTAGGGGTGCATTCATTTCCTATGGAGTTTCCAGCCTTCCCTTCACATACATAAGGACACCTAGTGGTGGTGAAAATATATTTATCATATAACAAGATGACATGATAAGACAACATAATGTTCTGTAAACACACATTTAGAAATGATTGTTTTAATTTACTAGCAGTACAAGATTACGCTTGATGCATTAGAATGCAATATTAGCAGATTCTGGGCTATATTAAAAATGGTGTGCTATTCAAAAATTTCCAGGGCCAGTCCTGTTTTTTTCTGAACAGCATGCGCCATTGAAAACTATGAGGAGAAGTTAATGTGTTAGCAATATTTAAAATCCTGGAGTTAGTGCGCAACAGCGTATTCTTGCACCCTAACTTTTTACTTTCAAAAAAGTTAATCTGCGCACAATAAAAGTGTACTATCAGCACAGTTAGCACAAGAGCAAAAAATCTATTAGCGCACCACTTGTAATTTGGCTTTCTTCATGCACTACTATTGTGTGCGTTTGTGTGCATGTTTGTGCACACATATAGAAAAGTGAAGGTCTTCCCCAAATTTTGCGCCAGGTCTGTTGATTTCTATTTATGACTCTTCTAGAAATATATATTTCCAACTGTTAAAATACAAACCTATGATTTTTACAATTGTATTTCTATTTGCTCTTTTACAACAAACAGGGGCATCTGACATAAAGGCAACAATACAGTACTGAGTGCAAAGGGACTGTATCAGTGTGGTGAAAGTACAAATTGTAAAAGGAAATATGTAGGGTGCATGCATCAAGATTATATTTTGTCTCAGCTCTATAAAATATAAAAACATATAATGACATATGAGAGCATTTAAATATGTGGAACTATGTATCATTTTAATATGACTGTATTCCATAAATCAGCTGCTACAGGCTGGATGTGAATAGATTTCTGCTCCAAATATGGTACAGGCTGGATGTGATTAGATCTGTGCTTAAAAAAATTACAAACCACCAGAGACTGAATAGATTTCTTAAGTGTGAAAAACTCCTTAAAATCATTCTTAGGGAATTCATTCCTCTTGATATGGAGTTTTATCTTATTTGAACTTGCCATTCTCAGATAGATACATTGCATCTAGCAACAGTGGCATTTTGACCATTCCTCCCCCACCCAAATGCATTGACAACTGTAAAAACACTACAGATTCTTACACACCACCTCTTCTTTTTGCAACAACACGTTCTTAATTTGTATTCAAAGAGGTGTTTGCAAGGAAATGAAGAGGAAATCACCATAATACAACTGATAACACACACAAAAACTATATTCCAAAGCCTTCAATGTATGTCTGAATCAGTAAAATACATATTCTATCAGAATATATTGAACTAGATCACAACATTGCCAATGAGCACCAAATAAAGCAATACTATAAAGAACAATTTCCAGAGGCTATATAAAAAAATAGGAGTATAAAAGTCTCCAAGAATAGCTAGGAGCAGTGGTGATTTTAGGGGAAGGTCCCAGGCACGCCCTTAATTGCTGTGCTTTTCAATACTTTCAAAAGTGTCAGTCATAAATTTGCAGACACTTTTTATGAAAATCCTATACTCTTCCCAGGAAAATAAAATGTGTAAATGTGGGTAAAATGGATATTTAAATACCTCTGTAGCTTTCATCACATTATACATATAACTACCGGTGAATGTACTAATATGGCACATCTTCTAAGAGCCAAAGAGTGCAAGATGTTAGTTTCACATAGAAGTTTTTACATTAAAGGGGCAGGAAACCCCAAAATTCCCTTTCATGATTTTGATAGAACATACAATTTCAAACAACTTACCAATTTACTTCCATTATCAAACTTGCTTCGTTCTCTTGTTATCCTTTGCTGAAGGAACAACATTGCACTACTGACAGCAAGATGAACACATCTAGTCAGCCAATCACAGGAGATAAATGTGTGCAGGCACCAATTAGCAGCAGTTCCCATTAGTGTAGGATATGTGTGTATTCTTCAACAAGGGATACCAAGAGAACAAAGCACATTTGAAAATAGAAGAACATTTAAAAGAGTTTTAAAATTAATGACATGCTCTATCACATTCATGCAAGTTTAAATTTGACTTTCCTATCCTTTTAAGCACACTAAAATGTTTTAGCTTTTTAGTGTTGCACTCAAGGAGTGTCTAACCTTTTGACATAATAATCTTTTGTCAAAGAATAAAAGATGGCTCCAAGGACACTAACAAATGTATATGCTTTATTAAAAAAGCATATTAGTTTAAATGTGGAAATATTACATTAATTACATTAATTAAATACAATTACCTAAATTACAAAAAACAAACACTTAATTACACAAAATAAAAAAAGAAATTGTCAGATATTTAAACTAATTACACCTAATCTAATAGCCCTATCATAATAAAAAAAAGTCCCCACAAAATAAAAAAAACCCTAGCCTAAACTAAACCCTGTTCAATAGAATGCAATCTCAATCCTA